>NC_034591.1:71980822-71992490 GCF_900095145.1 Mus pahari
AGAGAGAGAGAGAGAGAGAGAGAGAGAGAGAGAGAGAGAGAGAGAGAGAGAGAGAGTGTTATTATTTGGGGAACTGGAACTGGGAATTGGGGGAAGAATAAAAAGATCTTCTAGAGTGCATGTTCCCACTTCATATCTTTCTGTCATAAATCTCAGGGCTTGTAAGTTCAATGTTTCCTGTGGGGACAGTGGGTCAGGGCTGTCCTCCTAGGTAGGCCTTCATGAGCATACATGCGTGTAAGATGATAGATTTTACTACATACTCGTGTGAAAGATGAAATTGGTGAGTGTCATGGATCTTCCCCACAAGGTTAAGCCTATCCCTTGAGTGGCAAGCCTGGGAGAAATCCATATAGGAGCAGGCTTTCAAATGCCTAGCAACCTCATGACTAGAGACTGTGACACAGTTAATGAAGTTAAGACAGACACAGTCCAGGTATGAGGAGAGAGACTACAAACGGCCTGCCTCCACTACCTCCTCATTTATTTAACATCTATTGAGTGTTTATCAAGACCTTCAGTGCCTGTGGGTAGACATACAATACATGGTGCTTACCATACTGAAGTGGGATATAGAGGGAAAGAAATGATACTCAACTATCAAACAACCTACATAACCAAGGAAGGAAAGATTGCTCAGTGACAAGTGCTGTCAAGTTTGGCAATGTGACAGAAAATGTCCAGCAGGCCACCTGAGGGTTGGTGACCAAGAAAAGCCTTATTCTTTGTGCCAAGACCTGATAACTAATGCTATATGCTTGTAAGTCCCTTTTCCTGCCTTCAAAATATGGTGGTGACATGTGAGGCACAGTTCATGTTTGTAATCCCAGTGCTAGAGATGCAAAGCCACAGGACAGATGTGGTGCAGCCAGCTGTGCCTGGAGTAGAGATATAGAAGAGAAGTCAAGACTGGCTTCCTCTTCTCATCCTCCTTCCCAGACTCTCTGCACTCCTGGTGTAAATGATGACATAGTCACTGGAGACTCAACTGCATCTCTGGAGAGAGTCTAGAATCAGGGCCTATCACTTAAATGTAGACTTTCAACCTAATTCTTACTGTAAAGAAAGAATGTGATTTAATGAAATAGAAGATTTGTCTGCAAAGAGTTGATCAGGATTATCCAAAGAGCCCCATACCATTGTTCACGGCTCTTTGAGGAAAACTCTATTCAATAATCCATGGACAATTTCTGGAATTTGTTGAAGGGAAGATGCCATATCACTTCAAATCACCTTTAAAATGAGCTGAGATTTTAAAAAAGTGACAGAGAAAGTAAGTGTGGAAGTCAACCAAACATACACACACACACAGGCACACACACACACACACACACACACACACACACACACACACTGAGACACACATACACTCACACACGGTGGAGTAGCAAATCAAACACCTGCAAATACACATAAAGGCAAAAGTATTAGTAATTTTCTCACTATGTGAGTGAAATGAAACTTTATGGCACACAAGCTGGCAAGAACGACCTGTGCCAGAAGATAGCACAATGTAAGTGACAGCTAGTATACTGCCTTGCCCCATGCTTGCCACTGAGCCTTATGTGTATAAACACTGTCTTCTTTAACCCTCATGCCCCTTCTTCCATATGATGAGATAGCCAAAATGAGCAGTTATTAAAACTGTTGTTTTCTTGCTGCACATCTAGACTGTGGGCTATGTTCTAAGTTCTGGTTCTACTCTAAGCTAAATTTTGTCAGTTTAGAGACCACCTTTTCTTCTATGGGCGGCCTAGCCCTGAGCCTTCCAGTGGCATAAGTAGTGAAAGCACAGGAGGAGATTCTAACATATGAATGATTCAAGGGGCACAGAGACATGTTTGGAAGTCATACTGTCTCATACACTGTGGTCAGGAGGAGACTGGAGGCTTTGGGCATTTATGGAGGCTGTCAGTTTCTCATCCCTCTTTCTAGCTGGCCAAGACATACAGACTTTTGAATCATTCACAGGAATGAATTAAGGCCTTGTTCTGCAGAATTTCATTTATTTTTATATAAGAAAAACTCACTCGTGTTATGTTTAACCTGGAAGCAGGCCCCTTTGAACAAAACATATATGAGATCTCATATAATTAAGGACAAGTGGAAATATAGGGCTTTGGCTTCCTCCATTCAGGGCACATTATGGTAATAAAATCACCTCATATTTTCTGTTCCCTCAGCTGGCAGATTTGTGATGTAATGATGTAAATGACCCTTGTGCCAGCTCAGTACCTCAAAGCAAAGTGAACTATGGCCCGGTTGCTTTTGAGCACTTGGGGTCCATGACTGTCGCTGAATTTCTCTGGAAGATGTACTTGTTTAGGTTAAGTCAACTTCGAAGCCATATAGACCTAATGAGCATGGGCTGCAGGAGAAGCCCTCATCAGCAGAGTTTCCCATTGACTCATAGGCAATGGCAAGGCCATCTGGTCTACCAGTTCTTCATGCTGCCAGTAAATGAGTCAAGAGGATGATGAGGTTTCATCTCTGCAGAGAATCACCTCAGCCAGAATGATTTTTAATGTATGCCACCTACGAATATTGTCTAAAACCAGGCACCCCCTGGTTTGTTTTGTGATGGCACTGTCCCTGGAGAAGGAGACAAGACAGCAGTGTCCATGTTGATGATAGGGTGCCCTGCTCTTGTGTAGTCATATTCAGAGGTATTCCAATTGCCAGGAAGAAGCCTTGTTGAACTCTATACAATTCTGCCAGATGTTCCTGGCCATTGTTTCTATAAAGAAAATAAATCTGAAAGTTCATTTAATGTAAACTCTTCTAAGTATATATTCATTAAAAGGCAGACAGGAGCTAAGTTAAAAAAAATTTAATAAAAATATTGATGAAACTTCAAGAGAGAAATGTGATTATAAAAATATAAAAACACACATAAAATTGCCTTAGCTTTCAACTTTAGTTCTTACTAAAAGAGATATAATGTTTTTGCTACTGATTTGAGCCACCTTCTTTTTAAAATTTTATTTATTTTTATGTCCATAACTGTTTACTTTGCATGTGTGTATATACAACATATATAGGCCTAGTGTGTATGGATGCCAGCAGAGGGCCTCAGATCCCTGAAATTGGATTCATGGATGATTGTGAGACACCATGTAGGTCCTGGGAATTGAACCTGGGTCCTCTGGAAGAGCAAACAATGCTTTTAATCTCTGAGCCATCTCTTGATTCCCCCTAAGCCAGTTTCTTGAAGAATTCTACCAAGCTGTATTGTATTGTAAAAATAATTATGACATATTACTTTTAAAAAATTCCTGACTGTAATGGTCATAAATTCAAACTAGCTATAGAGACCATAACCATTTATGTGTATATGTATGTACATCACATGTGGGTGCTGATATCTTTATATATTGGTCATCACTAACAGCTTGGTATCAAATGATGTAAAATTGCTTGGCATCACCTTTAGCTAGGTCATAGGTGGTAACATGGAACTGTGTGAGTACCCAAGTCAAGGAGAAAGTGCCTCTCAGGGCCAACATCCTTCTTTCACACATGCTATCTCTCCTGTCCTCTGCACATCCTTTTTTCAGTTGATCATTCATCTTCTTTTTAATGGTTGAGGAAATGAAGCAGACAGGTATGTGGCTTAAATACAACTCAGGAACCAAGTGAGCTAACAACTTTTATCAGGCTCATGAATTTAACTTTGTATGCACTGTCTAGGACCACCTTGGAGTGATCAAACTTCCTAGGGATGATGCATGTCATGACTGTAAACTGATGGGAAGAGAGAGAGAGAGAGAGAGAGAGAGAGAGAGAGAGAGAGAGAGAGAGAGAGAGAGAGAGAGAGAGAGAGAGAGAGGCAGAGATAGACACAGAGACAAGTAGAGAGATAGAGACAAAGACAGACAGGAAGATAGAGAATGAAAAATTGTCTAGTGTGTGTATGTACGTGTGGAGGACAGAGGACAACCTCAGGCATCATTTCTCAAGCAATAGGAAAAGTGGGTACATTTTTCTTTTTCTTTTTTCTTTTTTTCCCTTTGAGGAATAGTATCTTGTTTGCTAGGAAATTACCAAGTAAGCTAGGCTGGCTGGCCAGCAAGCCTCCAGCATCTACTTGGTTTTGCCTTTCCAAGGTTGGGATTCCAAGCATGCACCACCATGCCCGGCTTTTTACAGGGTGCAATAGATGGAATTTATGTCCTTGTGCTTACAATGGAAGTACTTTACTGACAGATCTCTCTCTCCAACTCCTTATGGGAACTTGAGAACTGCTTTCAAAAACAGTGTTAGGTGTGTACCTACTTATCATCTGTTCCGCTGATAAAGTTTACAGAATTTCCTCATGTAACTGGTCTAGGCCAACTCTTTAAAGTCTTTCGTTGTAAGGTAAACAGCATGGTGTTAATATTGCAAGGCTCCTTTGGCTCTCTGTTGCAGGGATGGAGGTTCAGTGAGGAGATGCTCCTTTCTCAAGAAACATTCAACAAAGGATCTAGAAACTAGAACACGATAAACTGCAAAGAGAAAAAAAATGTTCATCTCCTCTGGTGTTAACATTTAAAAACTTAATTGAAAACATTTCATTGATACATGCAAATTACATGTATTCATATGGTACTGTATGACATTTCAGTGCATGTACCTGTTATGAATTGATCGGATTAGGGCAGTTGATTGACCAATTACACTGAACATTTATGCTTTCTTTGTGTTGAGAATATTCTAAGGCTGTTACGTAGTACTCAGTTACTGACAGCCATAGTTATCCTATTGTGCAGTAAATTAGATGCTATAGGTCCTGTCCAGCCATAAGCCCTGCACCCAGTAACCATCCCTTACCCCTCTCTGCCCCACCCTCCTCAGCCTGTGGTAGGGAGGATTCTATTCTCTACTTATATAAAATTAACTTTTTAAGCTCTCACAAATGCATGCAAGTGTGTTTTTACTGTTGGATGCCTGGCTGGTTTAGCTCAGCTCTTTCCAGATCTGTCCTTGTTGCAGCAAACAGCAGGATTTTATTCTCCCTGGAAGCAGGTAGGACAGTACAAGAAGTGATCAACATTTCCTTCTTGCCTTTGCCTTGGAGGCTTTAAGGCTACCTGGGAGCCCTTGGTGCCTTTTAAGCCAGGTGTTTATGCAGCATCCAGGTGATGAGAGTGGTTATCTTGGAAAACTTTTAGCATGGGTGAAGTGCAAGTTCAAAAGGTCAGAGGTTATCCTGTCTCTTAATTGGGTGTTCTTTGCTGAAGAGCCCAATGAAAGACAAGACTAAAGCCTTAAGTGCTCAGCTCAGTTCCTAGGAAAAATCAGGCCCAGTACAACCTCAGGGTTTCTTGTCTCCATTGACTGAATGTACCATATTATTCACCAGGAAAGCACAGCCATTCACAGCCAGGACACACAAGTCGCTGCGGCTATGGCTGACTAATGTTCTTGGATCTAAATAAGGAGAGGATTACAAGCATTTAATTTATAGCCATGGGTTCTACCCACTAAAGGATTCTGGGCAAAATAATGATTTGACAAAAGCATTCATGGTAGTGAATCTTTTCTGCCTCCTTGTCGTAAGCCACTGAAAGGTTGGGCTATTCCTTCTTTGAGCATTTGCACATTGCCTGGCTTACTTGGACCTGGGAGGATAAGAGATCAAAGATGACTAGAGATCCTGCACTCAGTCCAATAAATGTTAAATGGAAGCGAGGTTGTATTGGCTGGTTTCTGTTGTAATCGGAAAGAGTACCTCATTCAACAAGATGAATCAAAACTCAGGAACAGCATGTCTTACATATTTTAAATGAGAATATAGGCACTTGGGTACCATTCAGTAAAGAGAATCATACTTGGTAATAACTCAAGTATCTCCCTCTGGACCATCTGATTCAGAGGAGGGAAGCCACCACCTTTGCTATATGCATGGGCCTAGTTATTCCACGGCTTTTGCATTTATTGGTAAAGAGGCCTAGAAGATGGGCAGTGCCATTCCCACGGCCACCTCAGTTGTGTGTAGGTGTGCTGTAGTATCTGAAGATCCTTTGCTTCAGAGTAGAAGAGAAATAAAGAATCTCTTAGCTTTGTTTGGAGCCTGTCCCCTCTTAGATCACCTGTGCTTAATGTCACAGGCCATCTCAAGGATACTGCAGGTATAACCTTAAATACTTACCTCAGTTCTTTTTTTTTTTTTTTTTTTTTCTATTGAAACTAGCTCTTATAAGTCTTCAAGATGTGGTCTCATCTAAGCTGTTATTTACCAAAAGAGCTCTGTCTGCTTTTATTTGAGTTATTTCTGTTGCTGATGCTGTAGCTGACTGATCCATGCACTTGACCATGATCCTCAACCTCAATCTTTCATCTCCTAAAAGAAGCGTGGGGGAAGAGGGAAAGCAAGACCTGGTGAAATGATCTCATGTGAAGACAAGCGACAGGGTGTTTCCTAGTGCCTGACAAAAAAAAGGGAGGCTTCAGATGCAGGGCACTGTATAAAGTACACAGGATTCCAAGGATGGCTTCACATCAAAAAAGCCAGGAATTAATTAAATGATTAATTACCAATAAAATTATGGACTCAACTTGCACATCAGGTCTGGGAACAAAAGTTTATTTCTTCATAAAGCGGACAGGAAAAGTAATTTTTGCCTAGCAGGGTTTCCGTGAATATTACTGAGATGGGAGGGAAATGCTCAGGTTCAGGCCCAGGAAGAGATGCCCCGTGGAGGAATCTGTGCCCAGCAGACAACGCGCACGTCTCCCTCTTCTTTAATTTGATTTCCCTATCTATACCCGCTATTCACAAGTCCTATGTGTAGCTCTGGGTCTCATTTCTGCCCCAATTACTAGTTCCTGGTGACTGCCTCTGACTCGCCTTTCAATAGTCATATATTGCTTGGGTCTGTGGGCAGTGGCTTTTGAAGCTGAGTTTAGAAGACATAGAATCCTTAACCCTTAGAAACTTACTTGAAAGATAAGGAAGATGAAATCTAGGAAAAGTATTTAATGTCCTCTAAATCGTGCTATTTTCCAAATATGGACCTCTAGATTGTAATATTGTCCAAATTGTTTTACACACACACACACACACACACACACACACACACACACACACACACACACGCAAGCCCTTTCTCCTCAAAAGGCAAAAACACTGGGTTTGAGTTAAAAGGAGATGCTGTCTGAAGGTGATAGAAGTTTCTAGTGAGATGGCTGTAGGCTCTGAGGTCTTGTTCAGGGAGACTAACTCTCCATTCCCAGAATAGGGTCTACCCTATTTATAGACACCCGCGAGGCAATCCCGGTGAAACTGCCTGTGAACTGCAGAGTCCTGCATAAATATGTTGCTTTATATAATCTCACCATGGTTATATGGACATGAGAGGTCCCTCAGTGTCTATGTGTGCATCACGGTAACTTAATGTGCTAAGTAAGTCATGTGCACAATGCCCAGGCTTTGCATAACTGTTTTAGATAAGGCTTGACTGACGGTCATCTATAGGAGAGAACTCAGATCTTGAATCCTGAGGTTAAGAAAGGGGAAGGAACCCCAGTGAAACTTCGCTTCCCGGGAGTCCATGCCAACCCCGCAGGCACTGAATGCCCCTTGCTTATAGTCAAGGCATGCTGCTTTTGAAGGGCTGATTCTATGGAGGAGGTAATCAGCCACCTGCTTCGAGGGTAGGAATATAGTCAGTGAATCTCAATTGATATTTACTGTATTGCTGGGATTCGCTGCTCTGTATGCTGTAGAAAAGTAAGCAGAGCCCTGATTTTAGGGATCCAGTAGTTTGTAGAGTGCGGGCCCGGCACTGAGTTTCAGTATAAGGGAACTCTTTGGATGACTGGTGACAGTACCTTAGAGAACTGTGCAAAAAGTGACCCGAAGGCAGTACACAGATCAAGCTGGTCGAAAGCCACACTCAGTCTCATGTTTGTCAGGGGGATAATACAAGCACACACTGGAAGAGACTGGGGGGAACCTGAACAAGAACCTGAATCACACTGACTCTCAATTTTTCTCCACGCACATGTACAGTGTGTGTGGTGTGTGTGTGTGTGTGTGTGTGTGTGTGTGTGTGCGTGTGTCTGTGTGTGTCTGTGTGTGTCTGTGTGTGTCTGTGTGTGTGATATCTAGGTTCTTCTCTTTCTTGCATCTTCTACCTTGGGAAAAAGAATCCTATTCAGTGCTATCCATGTCAAGTGTACCTAATCTGGAGGAAGATGGCCTGTTTGGGGACTACAAACTTGTAATTCTATCTTACTTACTCTCTAGGGTCTTGTGAGTACATGGATGTGAAATATTACATAGACTGCAAATATTGCATCCACAGATCATGGCTTCAGCTCCTCCAGTTTCCTAAAGAGAGTAAGCCCTGTAGAAAATCCAGACTATGACAGAAATTCCTTTCCTTTTAGAGAGTATTTGCAGAACATTCTTTTGGCTACAGCAAAGGAAAATAAAATCAATAATGATATATTTTATAAAAGATGGAAGCCGAATGTGTTTGACTTGGAACCCCTTATCATCCGTCTCTGGCTCTCAGGAGATAAAACTGCTGGGCTACTTTTTGCATTAAGAAGGAGAAATTAGCGGGCCTGTTTGTTTCTTTTTGTTTTCTATAAAAATATACTCTCATTCTCTTACCAGACTCCTAAAGTCAAGTTTGAGAGTGGCATAAACAGAAGAACTTTGGGGTTGATTTTAGCTAAGTTATTTTTTTACCACTTAAAATAAAAAGGTTCATTCCATGATGTCTATCCAGATGATGTTGACTCCAGATATGGAGGATAAGAATGTTTACTGTTGTCCAAGGGTGAGGGGTGTGTGTGGCTGTGGTCAGGAGGCCTGGGACGTCCTTATATATGGCTCTCTTCTTCCCAGTGCTTTTTTCCTACCACATGGCAATTGTAGTTAAAGGGCTGGGAGATTGGTTGTTGAGCATCCTGTTAAGGTGATGGGAGACTATGAAGGAGTTTGGTTTTAATTACAATGCATTCGAGGAAAATTTCTGTTATTGACCTCTGGCCTCCTCTTTCAGATCAGACTCCGACGCCCACAAGATTCCTGAAGAACTGTGAAGAGGTGGGTCTCTTCAGCGAGCTGGACTGCTCCTTTGAGCACGAGTTCAGGAAGGCTCAAGAGGAAGAGAACAGCAAGCGGGTAGGTGGGCCCGGGGGGGGGGGGACACCAGAGGTGTGTCCCCCAGCTCGGCGCGGGACATGTCTGCCACTGCAAACGGTGTTGAATTGTCCGTAGAGCACTATCTTGAGGTTACTAAGTCGTTCAGGCTGTTACTCACAGTCCTTGTTACTTGGTCTCCCAAACAGTAAGATTACAGGTGTGTGCCAACATGCCTGTTTGTAATAGTATTTTATCCATCTGTGGGTGTCTGTCAAACTGTTTTTTTCTTTTGAAGTGGTGTATCTCTGATTGTGATAGCATACAGAGCTCAGATTAATCATGGGGAAATGGGTGACTGAAACATGGAATTCAGGGTTCCTTATTCTTAAAGCTGTGCCAAATGAATTCACCCTCAATCAGGTATTTTTCTTCGTTAAGTATGTAACAGCAGACCTTGCATAGGCAGTGCGTTCAGAGGCCAAAGGTTAAGAACAGGTGACTCATCAAAAGGCAGAAAAGAGGGTTTTCATCTGATTTGGGCCCTGCTTGCAACTGTCTGTTATCCAGAATCTCTGCTTGTCCTCTACCAAGTGTGTAACCACTTCCTGGTCATGTTACCTATGTTGTTGGCGAGACAAACAGGTTAGCTACAACTCTAGGTCACTTGGTGGCATTCTTCAGGTTCTTTTTGTTCATACATATATTTGTCTATATGTTTTATTCACATATTTAAAGTTTTGGTAGAATTTTAAAATCTCCTCACAAGATGAAGGAAGGGAGGTGGGCCCACAGGTAACTTGGACAAGTATGCTTTGCATGAATTCTTGGCTACAGTCACAGGGTGTCACTGAATCCGCACAGTGAGCTGAGCCGTGCGACACAGTCCGTGCAGAGACAGGTAGAACATGGAGGATGGTTAGAGAGGACACCTAGCTAGATGTGCTGTGACCAGAAGTTCCAGATGCTCTAACTGGAAAAGAAGTTTTAAGAGGCTTTGATAATTTTCTGTTTCCAAATCTTTGACTCTTCCTCTGTATAAGATTATAATAATCCATCTCCATCCAATTTTCATGTCACATTCACATGTCTTGCTAGCTCAGGGCTAGCTCATGGTGATTAAGCCGCCCTGCCTTGGTAAAATGCACAATGCAGGATACAGTCTCAAGCAGCTCACTCTAATTATAATGAACTTCCCTCTCACTCCTCTTCCTACTTTTCCAAACATGCTCAGATCTGTTGTTCTTTGCGAGGCAAAGCATAAACTCCTAAGCACTCTCAGAAACACTTTACAGACACCTAGAAGATATGCCTACATATCACTGCAGTGCAGATAAACTTTAAAACTCCCGAGAATAGCAAGGGAGAATTGGGGGAGTCCCACACAATACATTCCCTTTTCTTGACTAATAAGTTTAATTCTTTTGATCAGTTCGTATACGTAGAAGACTGTTTGAGGAAACATTCAATTTCCAGACAGCCAACGTGGGCTCCCTAGATTAAGATAAAGATACGTATGGCCAAATCTGTCTTCACACTCTTGCTGATAGACTGCCTTTGATTTCCTTAAAGGTCTTTTACTAGGAACAGTTCCACAGCGCCTTGGTTGGGGGTGTGGCTTGAGGCATGCTCGTGGTGAGTTATTCACGACTCCCAGAGTGAATTCTTCCTCGAGCAGTTTTTACAGATCTGAATTCCAGGAAATGGTTTGCTTCCCCTGAGGAACTCGAGCGTTTTCTGCTTGTGGCCATGAGAAGCATGCGCTGGCTGTGTTTCTCTTTTTGTTCTGAGTGCTACATCCTCGAGAAGCCCAGGGCACCGCTGAACTAGGAGAGCTCTTCAGACCACTATAATGAGTAATATTTTACTTCCCCCATCTGCTAGACTTTCAGTTCCAGTTTATATTTCCTCTGGCCCTGATTTCTAATTATACAAAAAATATCTTCATGCTATACAGGTTTTGGTGACTTGCTTTACATTTTTCGTAAGTTAAAATGACATGAACTCCTTAAAATTTAAAAATTAAATAGTGAAGCAAATGACACTGAGCAAAAGACTGTGGTGAGGCCAGGATAATTTTGTCTCATGTTCAGATGTTGCTCATTGCTATGGGATACCCTAATGATGTCGAGTGTGCTGAGGGGGTGGAGAGAGTAGAGGAGCCTGAAGACAGCCCCCCTCAGGACACCATAGCCAGCACTGAGAGCCAGGCCACATTCAACTTGTTGAGGCTCCCTCTCCCTCTGTGTGGTTTGAGCTAGAGGACCAAATCCAGCCTTGAGTGGTCATCACTACAGGAGGACACAGCTCCCCAGTGACTAATGCACAGTGATTCTCCAGCAAAACGGCTGTGTTGGTGGCTTATGCCCTGGCAGGGCCTTAGGACCACTGGGTAAGGAAAGCACGGAAGCAGTATCCTTCCCCATCTCTCCCCATCCCTTCCCATCCCTCCCCATCTCTCCCCATCTCTCCCCATCCCTCCCCATCCCTCCCTATCCCTCCCCAGCCTTCCCCATCCCTCCCTATCCCTCCCCATCCTTTCCCATCCCTCCCCATCCCTCCCCATCCTTTCCCATCCCTCCCCATCCC
>NC_034591.1:71992520-72002185 GCF_900095145.1 Mus pahari
CCCTCCCCATCCCTCCCCATCCCTCCCCATCCCTCCCCATCCCTCCCCATCCTTCCCCATCCTTCCCTGTCTGATAGTGTGCTCCCTCTTCCTCCAGGACTGCTATTCTGGAGCTGTTAGCATCCCTGAAGGCCTTCAGCCTAAAGCTGCCCACTTCATCTATTCTTTTGCAAAAAAAGAAAAAAGGAAAAAAGCAGAGATGGTGAAGGCCACGCTTACTGTATTCCTTATCACTTTCCAATTCTCTTTCTTGTCAATTCAGGTGCTGGTTTCATTTTCAGTGAGCTTCTCCACAGTGCTGGAGGGGACAGGCAAGCATTCTGTTTCTGAGATGTATCCCTAACTCCAATTGTTTCACCTTTATTCAACACATAAAACCTTTTCTTGATTTTTTTACCTGAGCAGAGTTCTCTCTCTCTTTCTCTCTCTCCCTCTCTCTCTCCCCCTCCCTCCCCCTCCCCCCTCTCCCTCATATATATGTGTTCATGTGTGTGAGCATGCCAAGCCTGGCTTTTATGTAAGTACAAGGCATCTGAATTCAGGCCCACCGGCTTGCATGGCATCTTCCCTGTCCACTCTTTGTCCAAGTCTTTTGGCTCATCAGTAAAGTTCTACAAAAGGGAAGTTCTCACTCACTTGGGGAATTGGCTTTCAATGATCCTATGCTTCTTCTCTACGTTTCCAGATGTAGGGTTAGAAACCCTAGACAACAGGCAGATAGAGCGTGGATGCTTATTAGTCTGGGTGCCCATCGAAACAATTGCGTCTTATTGCTTCTGTCTTTAATTCTGATGTCCTTCTCCAAAATAATCTCAGTGTGTATATGGAATGAAAGGTTAGAGCAAGTCACAGCTGGGGGGCAGAAGATCCCAATGTCTGTATCAATATTACACAGCAAATCCCACTCTCTAAGATGACCTCTATTTTTGATACTAATATAAGCTCATTGCTTCATAACTCTTCTGTAAGAAATCTCCAACTCTGAAAGCATGTTATGTCTCTAGCAGGCATCGCAAAGCTCAGCTTGCCCATGGCTTAGCACTCCACAGACTGTACCTTGAAGCCTGTGTGTCAGGTTCCACTCAGGAAATGTTTTAGGGTGATCTCCATATACCAAGTGCTACCCAAAGCACGAATGAAGACACTAATAGATACAAGCGGTTAAAACAAACAAACAAAAAGCAAGTACACAAAATGTCTCAGCTTTCTGGTGACTTACTTCTTATGGAACAGACAACACATCAGCGAAAAATGCCCCACAATGTACTATGGAGTTCAGTGCCAAGGAGCTGAGGAAGGGCCTTCAGAGAGGGCATGCTGACCCAGGGGACCTAGAGACCCAAGTAGAAGTTCTTAGCCAGAGAAGATGACTTGCGAGAACAGAGACTGTGTGTGAAGGCCTAAGACTGAGTGATAGAGTGTGTGTTGCAGAAGTTGTGAAGAGAGGTACAGTCAGGGAAGGATGCCCTAGAGAGCCGGGGGTGGGAAGGCAGGCCCAGGAGGGTGAGGGTGATGCAGGCCTTTTGGGGTGTTCAGTTTTGACTCTGACTCTAACTAAATGAGATGGGAAGCCATAGGGTGATTCTGAGCAGAGAAGTGACAGGGCCTGACATAATGCTTTAGAAAAGTCATTTGTACTGCTGAGCAGAAAACAATGGTTGAATGCTGAAGGAGAAAGTATTTAAGGAAGAATTGGGGGGGGGGGAATCTAGGTTAATGTTGAAAACACAATTGCCCAAAATAGAGATGGAGGACATGCTAGCAATTTTTAAGGACAGAGGCAATGGTTTCTCTGGTAGAATATACTGGAAGTAACAGGAAGAGTGGGCTTTTCAGAACAGGTTGAGGAGAAGCTGGTGTTTCAGTTCATGAGATGGAAGGGAATCGCTTCTGATGGCTCTGGGTGTGCAGTGGACCTCTAAACATGGACCTGGGTAGGCTCCCCGAGCACTCCACTTCCTGACTTATTCAACTCTGGGGAAACTGAGTCAGGAAGAGTCAAACTGAGGTACAGCTGCCTCAGACACTCTGAGGAGAAAGGTGGGCCCCTAGTTTTGTGATCAAGGTCAGAAGAAAGGAAACATAAAAAGTTTTTTTTTGTGTGTGTGTTTTGGGTTTTTTTGTTTTGTTTTGTTTTGAGATAAAGAAGACCTTTTGCATTTAATTCCTTTCTAGAAAAGAATCTTAGTAACACAGAAGCAGGAATCTACTCTACTGACGTAGCAGCAGTTTTGCATGTGATGTGCAAGAAGTCGTTTTGCATGTATGTGGACACATGGTTTCTGTACATGTTTGCACGTGATGTGTGGTGTGTGTGTGTGCATGTGTAAAGAAGGAAGGACAATCAAAGGGACTAAAAATGAAATTCTTTGTCCTTCTGAGAGAAATATAATGTTACAGTCTAACATGGTCAAAGACCTGCAGATAAGAAACACAGTGTGCATGGGCTGTGCTCTGGGATTTTCCCATAGGACCTCAATGTGGCTCATTATGCTGATGCACAAATAGCAAATTAGGACATTTCCATGCTCTCAAATTCCTTCTCAAATGATGAAAAGTGTAGTCTTTCCCTAGGGGGAATTGACTCCTTCACACAAGAGGGGGAAGGACAAGCTATAGACTTAAGATCTTGCATCTCAGCTCAGTGGGGGTAGTAGAACTGGGCAGGGCTAGGTCAGCCCCAGCCCAGATAGGCTACAATGTTTAATCATTAGATTCTGCACCTAGCTACATTACCAGTTGACACTGGTTGCTTGGAGAGGGAAGGAGAGGGGGGATAGAAGGCCACTGGCTTCTTCCTACTGTCTTTCTCTTGCCAGTCACTAGCAGGCATGGCCACTCTCTGGGGAGGGTCACAGCACAGTGGTGCTGGACAGAAAATAAGACACCACGCTGAGCAAACTCACAACAGCTGCACGTTTCCGGTTAGGATAATATGTTGCCGTTAAGATATTTGTGTAAAGCAATCCTACCCTCCCCCAAAAGTCCAGAGGAAAAGAATGTTTTGAAACCTAAACTTGGTTTTACCCAGCTTTTAAACAGTCTCTGGGTTTGCCTAATCCTTGCAGATGAGACTGGTTTTCAGCTTTTTCTGTTTTTATCAGCCTGGCTGGGAGGAAACACCCTTTGACAGTGATAATGGAGAAGACAACCTATTCCTTCCCCCTCCACTGGGAAACCCAAGCCTTCCAAAGATTCCCTTTGTTCTTCCATTTCAGCACAGGACAGATGGAAATCACGTTCTACTTCCTCTGTACAGGTTACAGTCTTCTTCATGGCTGGAATTTGGTTTGAGGAAGAGAATTTAGCTTGATTCTCGAATCCCACTCAGGGGAATGACTAAACCAGTGGATGAACTGGAAGCTATTTCATGTGTTTTAGGTCACTGGAATTTAAGAATGATAAGTCCTGTCCTAAGAGGGATTAGCGAGAGCTGGTGTCAACTGCTGAATGTGTGAATGAATTAAAGAGTGTGATCCAAGGTCTTGCCTCAGTCTTACAATGGAATGAACATCACAACATTTGTGAGATTGTGTTTGTTTTTTGTGGAGAGTCTGACTATCTCTAGAACAGCAGAATGCCCAGAGCAGAGCATTGTTAGTGAAGGAGAGTAAATATGAGGCCAAATATCTTTGATGTTGATGGCTAGGGAACCAATGCCTTAAAGGGGTGGCCCTTAGATATTTTGTATATGGTATTTGTGTATCATCACCCTTAGAGAGTGTCTATATTTCGCCAATTTGGATCTTGATGGATCAGACCTTAAAACCTTATCTGTCACAGAAAAGAAAAGAAAAAATAAGTTGAAACTGTAAAGTTAATTTTAAATTATTAGGCAGTCAGAAATGCTATGTTTAGCCAGTATTATAAGTTAGATCAGAAGGGTCCCGAGTAGCAGCAATTGGGGATCAATGTCTCCTGGCTTGGGCAGTTCAGTACGAATTATTTAAAATACTTGCTACAGGTTTTATTTACATGTTTCTATCACCTGATGTTTGCCATGGTGAGGGAGAGGTAGGTCTCTCCCTGACATCTCTTTGACACTGAGTTTGCACAGGCTCTGGCCCCAGTTAGACAGGCTGTGCCTGTGACGGGCGTCCTCATCTGCAGCTGCTAAGGAGAAGAGACCATGAGAGTAATCCTCACTGTGTTGCTTGCAATAGAAGAATCCAGGGTTTAATTTTGAAACCTGTATGTGGTTGGAAATCTGAGAAATAGATTTTTTTTTCATCAATATTTCCTGTCCACTGGTGACTGGATGTGGAAATAATCAAAGTATTCACATTTTCAGGTCCATATAAGACATGATCTTAATTGGTTCTCACTCCTTTTCTCCCACTGAAATGCACAGAGATAGACTGAGCACAGAGACATAAAAGAAAGTAGGTGGCTGGTCTGTGTGACTGCTTCAGACCTTTCCTTCTGCCTCAGTCCCATCGCTGTGCCCTTTCGTGGGAAGTGTCTACTCTCAGCTACTCTCAGACTCCAGCTACTCTGTCTCTTCAGAAAACCATAAGCCTCATAGCTCGAAGTCAACTCCACCCAAACTCTTATCTGTGCATCCAGCCCAGCGTACCTGGAACATAAACATTAGTCCTTAACACCCAGTAGCATCAGCTACTGTTGTTGCTCTTTGGAGATGCCTCTGTGATGCAACTTAGCTTACTCATAGCTCTTCCCCAGGTACAGATCCAGTGACGCATGTGACTGCCCTGGTTCTGTCAGGCAAGTTGTACCATCACTGAGGGACTCAACTTTACTTCGTTGGTCCAACCTAGAACCCTCTGAGAAAAATAGGTCCCTCAGAAACCAAGGAAAAGAGTCCTAGGGCCTTCTGTTATGTTCTGTTTCTGCCACTTCCGGATAGTGCACATCTCCAAAAGGCTGTCAGAACACTTTAGAGCACATCTACAAAAGGCTCTTTGTCTTTAATAGAAGTGTAAGGAAATGTACAACTTTAAATGTTGTTGTGGATCCAGGTGTATCAAAAAGAGAACTAACGGAAATGTACAAAACTGAAGCCAATCGTTCTTAAAGTTTTCTCCTGTTTGTAGCAAAAAAAGAAAGAAGAAGAAGAAAAAGACTTCTGTGTATACATCCAGTGTCCAAAAGTAGTTTGAGATCCCCAGAGCACAACTAAGAATTGATTTGTAAGATACTAACCACAGCATTATGTAGCATGTTTTCCTACATGCCACATCAATACATGGCTAGCCAGGTTGTGGTCTTATATAATGTCCTATGCTTGAAATACATGACAAGGGACCAATAAGAGAGGTAAGGACCATTAAAATTTTTCAAATAAAAAAATCATCAAGTCCTGGGGAATGTGTTTGGTCTGCCCCTGTCCTGCCTTCCCATGGCAAAACCTTCCTGTAAGGAAGTGAATGAAGCTGAATGAAGTGGTTGGGGTGGTCCTCACCAAAGCAAGCATGAGAAGACAGTGACTTTCTGCAGGAGGCTTTCTCCTCGGGGTGATCTCTCTCTTCTGAGGTGGACTAGATCCTCCACTTGTTTAAATCCCATCTCACCTGTCCTGAGGCAGACTGGCCACAGGAGGATTTTTAGTGTATTACCACAGTAGGAATCACAATACCAAATGGGCCCAGTCCTCTGAAGGAACCAGCTTGCAGCTGTGACTAATTCAGGGTTTCCAAGGCACCAGACAGAGCACAGAAGTGGTGGGCAGGGCTATAGGTCTTTGCTTATGCCGTTCTCGGCCTGCGGACACTCTCTCAAAGGCAGGCAGGAAAATGGGCTTGCGTTCTGGGCCAGATCCAAACAAAATGACTAAGAAATGAAGCTTCCGGTCCAGGCGGAGAACAGCATTGGCACTTGGAAAATTGGACCAAATGTGAGACTCCACGAGCCTGGGTACTGAAGTCACTTACCTGGGCCCCTCACAGAGATGTGAGAAGAAACTGACAATATAAAGGAGGAAAGGGAAATCAAGTAATCGTTGCAAGAACCTGCCTTTGCCTCCGTCATGCTGTAAATCCATCTGAGTGTTAAGAATGGGCAGGGGCAGGTATGGGAGTGATTTACCCCGGAACGTCTCAGGCTTTGCGTGTTGTTATTTCCATATTGATAAGTTGGAAGGCAGGAACTGGGATTCTGAGCACTATTACCTTTTGTATTTCTGGACGTCATGCTGGATGCCAAATCACACCTGCGGGGCAACGCTGACTGGCACATCAGACTCACGCAGGGATAGTGTCCTTACCTCTGTCACAATGATCCTCACAGTCCACAGACTTGGGGACATTTGTGAATTTTGTTTGCACTTAATATTTCTCATTTTGTAGAGCTGGCTCTTTTGACAAATTAGAGGCAGGGGTGCTCACAGGCCACCCAGCCTGGAGGTGAGGTCAGAATGACCCTCTTGAAAGGCCACCCGTTGTCACCTGCTCTGCTCTTGTTGACAGAGGGACACCTGGTAGCCTTTCTGGACTCTCTCGTGGCTTCCTTTGTTCTTTGCTTTCTGAAACCTTACTGGCTGTTTTATTCTGTCTGTGACTGTGTCCTTGTTACCTGTGGCACACACAGCTCTCTCCTTTGGCTCTCAAATGGCATTCCCAAAGGACTTGGCTCTCCACATCACCCGAGCACACCATTGCTGATAAACCCCATCATGCATGTCAAGATGAGACCAGCATGTAAGATCAGGCAATCATTTTGGAGCAATAAGATGGGTGACCCACTTATGAGCAAGCCTCTATCTGAGTCCTGTCTTTGAATAGAAGACTTTACATTTTGGGTTTGGCATGGCTTCAACCACATGCATCCCCTAGAACTGAATTACATGTGGGAAACACCATCTGTTGTATGAAAACTTTGAAAGCCAGGCAGAGAACTGACCCAATCCTGTCTAGGCTGGTGCCAGGCACAGCCTTGCTCGGTGGATTTACACTGAGGTGAGAGGCCATGAATGGTCTTCTTCCTAAAGCAGAGAGGTGGTTACTAGTGTGACTGTGGGCACAATGTCTTCAGATTGTGTGTTACTGCGGAGTATTTGGATCCTAGGTTCTCAGGAAGCCATCTCCTCCTTACTTCGCCCAGGATGATTTGTAGTTCCCAGAGCTTAGAAACGTCTTGGAAGATTTATGAACGTGAGAAACTGCTGTGCTCTTGGTGCTGCTGGGCCAGGCATTACCTTCCACACTTCCCTGTGTGAACAGCTAGAGTTCAGCGTAGGGAAGCCTGGATGCCTCTGTGCTCTGGATTGTAGGGTACCCGTGAACCCTTGTAGCCCACTAGTTGATCTTCTGATACTGGAGGGGAACAAGATGGTCCAGAATCCTGGCAATGGCTTTTTCCAGTGTGATGTAGCTAGTGGACATGAAGTAGCTTCCTCCTAACACGGCCTCTATTGCCCGCATGGGCCTGGGCATGAACTATGGAGATGTGATGTGCTCCGCTGTCTGGATTCTGTATGAAGGTAAAATAAAGTAAATAAAATAAAATAAAATAAAAAATGCTCTTTTATCATTATCCAAAAGCCACACATGACTTCATTTCTTATGCTCAAAATAGACTTTTGAGCAACCTGCTATCAGCATATATAGATTGACTTTATTGATATCTAAGGCCAGAAATTATTCATGCTAGGCTTGCATACCAGTCTGATCTTGTTTCAAAGGAGGCCTTGGAACAAGATCTTAAGCTCCCCATCAACAGGGGTAGTAACACGTTATACTACTGGTGTTTGGCAGGGCATCTTTCTCCTGTCCATCCAGAGTAGGTGAATGACTTCTTCATTCCCATCTCTGCTAGAGAACTTTCTTCCCTTTCTGTATTACATCAGCACACGCATATGTGTGTAATTTTAGGCACAGCGAACAGTCTAGGTTTGGGGATAATGCCTTTACCCGTTTCTTAGAGGTTCTGGCGGGCAGAGATCATAGCCTAAACTTGTCTGTGGTGTTCAGTTTAACATCAGCTCCAGCAGACATTCACTGTCAAGTTACCTGTGGCTCCCTGGGAAGACGGGACCACTGATTTACCCCTTATCTGAATGTACTGGTATAGATTTACTGGGAGCAGTAATGTGTCTCCTGCACAGATCCAAACACATATGTCCTTCCTCAGACCCCCCTGTGACAAGAGGCACATATTGTAAGACAGCTGGCCAGGGCCAGAGGTACAGCCTGCGATCCCAGGAGACGGGTGCTACTTTGACCTCGTAAGTGCAGTTCCACTAATTGAATGCAATAGTCACAGGCTGCAGCCACCGGGGCCTGTACTCCTGAGTCAGCACACTGGTGTATTTTGCAGGAAAAAAAAAATAAATGTGGGTTACTAACAACGATGGGGTATTCCAGTTCATTTTAACAGCCTCAAGTTCTGTCTTTTGGCAAAATCTCACAATACCGTCATCACATGCACAGATTGTATAACAGGTTTATTGTCAAAAAAAAAAAAATGAAAAAGCATCAAGATACACATTTATGCTTTAAACCAAACCAAAGAGCCAGAAGCTCCTGTAAAGAGGGACTGGTGGGTGACTGATCTCCGGGGTGGGAAAGGTTAGATGAGGGTGACTGAAGGAGAAATGGGTTCAAAAGAGCCTTGCCCACGAAAGTGCACAACTGTGTTCAGGTGCTCTGTGGGATAGGGGCCTGCTATCCTAGAGTGAGTACTGTGTCCCCTCAGTGAAATAGTTGGCCTGGACTGTTCTCAGATATCAGTTTGCAACTTACTGAACCCACGCACGTGCATTCACCTGGTTCCTCCTCCCTCTCCAAGCCTCTGCCTGGCTTTCCTGAGGCCCCTGGGTATCAAGGTTTCCCCAGAGACTGACATATCAACCCTCGGGAAAATGAAGTCCAAACAAGGATTGCTAATATTTGCATTCCTCTTTTCTTTCATGGATGAGAAGAAAGAGATTGATTCTTAAAAAATGATCCCCACTTCCTACAAGCCTGGCAGAGGTACCTCTCGCCTGGTGCCAAATCACTTCCCCAGCAGCTGTTTGGTGATTCTGTGTCACTGGGCTGACTGCAAAATCCGCCGTAACCTTTTAATTACCTGTTCCTATTTCTGAAGCGCAGGGCTCCGTGGCACAGGGAGGGGCCGAGCCTTCATTGTAATGGACTTTGAGTAAGACCATCTCAGAGATAAGAGCACTAAATCTTGGCAGTCCTTCTGCAGCACACACTTTGTGATTGCACACAAATTCTTGGCTCCCCAGAGCCGTGTTGTAAATGGAGTGTAGTATGCTGTGCTGGGTAATAAGATACTGCAGAAATGTCTGAGAGTAAGGTGCACTTTTGCTTTATTTATGAAGATAGACATGCCGGTTGAGGGCTTAATCACAGCTGATAAATCATTTTAAGAAAGCCTATTAGAACCATATGCTGATTTTTTTGCATTAATATAGTGTGTCTGTTTCTAGTCTAATAAGATGGGGTTTTTCCTCGTGAGCTCTGTGTCTTTACAGTGTGGACTATTTATCTGTTTAAGTGACATCACTTGTGTGGGAGCATTTATCTCTTTAAGAGGCACCATTAATAAAAGAAGGTGAAAGGAATTGGGACAGAAGAAGGAATGGAGGCGCCTACTGCCTCGTGTGTGAGTGAGAGAGAGAGAGTGTGTGTGTGTGTGTGTGTGTGTGTGTGTGTGTGAGAGAGAGAGAGAGAGAGAGAGAGAGAGACAGAGAGAGAGAC
>NC_034591.1:72007250-72013084 GCF_900095145.1 Mus pahari
CAGTTTTTATCAAAACTCTTTCCATGACTCATCTTGCAACTTTTCCCCAGTTTTAACATGATGAATTTACCGGCCTAATTATAATTAAACTACAATTACCCAAGAGTAACCGGTGTTGCATTCAAACCAACCCACTGACATTCAACCACAGGATCCACAGGGGAACAGAAAGGCACAGTGATGGGTTCCTGATTTTGCAGCATTCCCCTGATCTTTGGATGTTGGGGTGGAGGGAAACTGAAAACCAAAGGCATTCTAGGGAAAGCTGCACAAGGAAGGCTAGAGACAGGTGTGTGTGTGTGTGTGTGTGTGTGTGTGTGTGTGTGTGTGTGTGTTATTTGCAATGGACACTTTGTCTACCTGACCTTGCTTTTTCTTCATCATGCCAGAGAAGAGGCATTCTTGACCTGGAAGTTGTTGAAAGACCTGCTGCTATGTACAGTCATCAAAGGGTACAAGGTTTGCTATGGCCGTGACCTGGGTTGGTGCTGCTGTCCTGCTGGACCCTGCTCTGGGTGCAGTGTGGGCTTCTGATAATGCATGAAGTTGTAGCCAATGTCAAGGGTGCCTAGTGTCCAAGCAGGAAACTGGGATGGAGAAGCTGAAAAAACATATGATCCCATAAAAAGCCGCCTCTGGGGAAACAAGCCATTAGTCAGTCTTATTTATTTATTTTCCCTTCTGGCTGCAAAGTTCAATACATAGGAAGGAGCTGTGATTATCATATAAAAGGCTATGCAAAATGGCTCTCCAAGAAAGCTGCACAAGAGGACTTCACCCTGGCCCTTGGCCACAGTCAGCTTTGTTTGTGTTCCTGATTCAGAGTCCTTTGACCACAGTTGATATGGCACAAGTGTGTCTCAGAATAAACAAGCAAGGCCCAAACTCTCCAGGGGCCTTTCTCCTCTCCATCTGCACTCTGTCCTTCATCCTGTCTGACACACAGGCCGGAGAAGAGGGATGGCAGAGGCCTTGGTAAGACAGATCTTCTTCAGGAAATCGTGACAAATGAGGTGAGGATCTTGTGCTCATGAAACTTCTTCTTTCCTTGGTGCTGTTAGGAAGCACTGGCTACCCATCCCGAGTTCTCGTCTGTTTCCTCTGGGGATATTCTGTTTGAAGGGGAAAAGAGGGGAAAAATTCCTGGGTCACAAACGAAGGCTGGTTTCTTATCGGGAACTTTGATACTCCTTGGCTCACAGACGCACCATCCTGACACCTGGCTTCTTGTGTATACAGCCTTCTTTGTCTCTTTCCAGATTTCCCTTTTCTACAGATTTCTACAAGGATACCACTCATTCTAGATCAGGAACCTACCTTCTTCCAGGATGATGGCAAACCTAAGAACATCTATAATGGCCCGATTACGTTGCTATTGTTGTTGTTGCTGCTGCTGCTGTTATTTAAATTTTTATAAAGTATATTTTGATCATGTTTCCCCTTCCCCAACTCCTCCCAGATCTTCCCCACCATCCTACCCACCCACCCAATTTCATCTTCTTTCTCTCATCTCTCTGGCTCCAGCTCTCTCTCCAAAAACAAAACAAAAAGCAAAAAATCCAAATAATCAAAAACTCAATAATAATTTTTAAAACGGGCAAAACAAAATAACTCCACTTTCCAAAGAACACAACATATGGAATAAGAAGAGGCAGATCACAAGAGCCAGAAATGGTGGCTGTATCCAAGGAACCCGTGTCTTCCAGACAGAACAGGACAGACGCGTGTATGAACTCACAAAGACTGTGACACCACACATAAGACATACATGTTTCTAAACCAGACAAAACCCCATCTCTGAGATGGGGAAGTGGACACAAAACGCATCCCTAACCAAGAAGGCATCTGCAACTGATACTTGTTAAAAAGGAAAAGTTAGTTTTCTCCAGTGCAGAGATACTGGGCATATCTCCCACACTCTGGCATAGGTCCATGCTTCAGAGTAGTTGTCCAAGGGTATTGCTTCTCAGTTATATTCTGGGGGATACAGGTCTCGTCTCTCCAACCCTGGAGGAGCAGTTCCCAGGAGAAAACATGGGACTCTGATGCAGTTGCCCTTCACGTTGTCGTCGTTGTCTGTCTGTCTAGCATGCTAGAAAACTGCTCACTGGCTCTTAGATCCTTCTCAAATTAGAGTGCTGTCTTTCAGAAGTTACTGAGCATGTGTGAAGACAAGGACATTTTATAAAGCAGATGGGGAGACCCAGACTTCTAGGGAGGGCAGATGGATGCTCTGGTCTGGCATCTTGACACAGTCCCCTGTCCTCTCTCAGAGCCATTTCTGGCTTGGCCAACTAAGGGAGAAGGATGCCAAGGCCCCTTCTCTTAGGCAGAGGGGAAAACACATTGCGTGTGGTGTGACAACTAAGGTAGGCTCTGCATGGTCTGGAGCCTCTTACAGAAGACCCCAGCATATTGTCACTAGACGACAATCCCTGCTGTCCTCCTGGTGCAAAGGGACTCCTTGAGTGGCTTCCTTTCTCCACCTTCCCACCAGTCTCTCCAGTGCTGAGAAGTAGGCCAAAGCTTCAGAGGCACCATGAAGCAACAGTGAATGGCCTCAGAGACCCTCCCCCTCTCCATGTGTTTATGTAACAGTACTAACAATAATAATTAAAGAAGGTAAATTTGAGAAGGACTGTGGAAGACATGGGAGGAGTTGGGGGTGAAAGGGGATGGTCAGAAGTGGTGTAATATGTAGCAGAAGATGACCTAATCAGCCATCATTGAGAAGAGAGGCCCTTTAGTTTTGCAAACTTTATATGCCCCAGTACAGGGCCAAGAAGTGGGAGTGGGTGGGTAGGGGAGCAGGGATAGGGGGAGGGTATAGGGAACTTTCAGGATAGCATTTGAAATGTAAACAAAGAAAATATCTAATAAAAAAAGAAGTGGTGTAAATATAATAGTTACATATGAAATTATTAGAAATGTAAGTGTGAAGAAAAGAGCTGACAGCTCCACCCCACAAGGCAGCATGGTGCTGGCTTCTCCACTTCGGGGGTTAATGAGTTACTCAGTGTATTCTAGTTTTCCAACCCAGAGCCAAACATCACTCTTAACCCACAAACTCCACTGATGATCTTGGAGTTCTTACACATGCTACCTATCACTATGCATGGATCATTTACCAGGAGCTGCACACACACACAGGTCCCTTGTGGTTCATGTTGCCTATCAATATTAGATGGACTATCTTATTTGGTTTCCCTCAATCTCTGTTCAACCCTAAACATAGCTGTTGTGTGTGTCTTTTATAGATGAGCAGACTGCGGTCTGGGTGGTTAAGCACCTTGCCCAGTCTTTCTTCCAGTATGGAGAGAAGACTGGGATGTAAAAGACTCTGGCTTGTTGTGCTTTCTTCAAAGTAGCATCAGGGCTTAAGTCTGCCTGGTGCTAAGCCTCATCCACCTCCAACAGTACTAGCTACTGAGTGTTAATCATGGACTGAGCGCTGTGAGTATGTGGGAACTTAAAGAGCACAGGGAGATTCCACCCTCACAGTTTGCCGGGTGTAAGGACTGGTTCCGTTTCTCAGGTAAGAGGCCAGAGGTTTAGAGAGGGTACATTGCCGTTCTGGAATGTTCAGTGTATTCTAGTATTCCAACCCAGAGCCAAACATCACTCTTAACTCACAAACAATAGATTAAAAAAAAATTAAAAAAACCCTATTGTATATCCTTGAGTTATATCACATGATTTTACCTCAAGAGAATAAAATGGTGTGGTGAAGTAAGTTTTTATAAATTATCATCTATTCTATAATAACTGTTTGGAACAACCTTGGGCCACACTGCCAAAACACAAAATAATTTTCTGTAGTGTGCATTTGGAGATTCATCCCCCCCCCCAATATAGTGTGTTATGTGCACTTAACTTTGAGTGTAATATCATTTAAATTCCTCCTCAGAGGCAGGTCACTGATGTGGGTGCCTTGGAGATGGACATGGAGTTTCGACATGTCTGCATGTGCCTGTGATTCTAGCATTTGAAATACAAAGCCAGGAGCTCAAATCCTGCCCTCCCTACAGAGCAAGCGTGAGTCTGGACAGTGTAACCCTCTGTCTCAAAAACAGAGCAAAATGACATAAAACCCAGGAAAGAAATGGCCCTGGGAGTGGACGAGGGCAGCTACAGATGGCTGGGGTGCCCCGACACAGTCAAAGTGTGGTCTGTTCAGCTGAGAAAAAAGAGCAACTGAGACCGAACCTGTTCCCCCTCTGTGCAAAGGCAGAGGGGAGACCAACAAAAGAGACAGCACTGCCTTTACAAGTCGTGACAAAGTGTAGAGCTGGTTTCAAGGAGGAGGACATAAGGACAGGGGGCTGTCCTGAGAAAGGAGCTCCAGCTTCCGTTGCAAGTCCTTGGTGTCACCCTCAAAGCTCCTACATTCCCCCACCCTGCCCCATGGTCTCCCTTCAATTCACTCTGAGCAGTACTGGCCACACCCCACCTTCATGGAAAGGGCGGGCCATTTAGCTTTTTTTCTAAGAAATCTCTGTCAATGGACCTGACCAAGTTCAAGTAAAATATTTAAAATGCCATTTATACAAACACAGTGGTGACGGGGGTGGGGGGGAACTAGGCACCATCCCCCCTGGTTTCACGTATTTTAACTGGGCATGGGGCCCCCATCCTGTGTTGAAATCCCTCACGTTGCCATTTCCGCGATGTGTTTGTAGTGGAGCAGATATCATTTGCTCAGCTGTAAATCCTCCGTGCTGGGCACCCCTGTGAGTATTCACAGAGGTATTTTGGTCCTGATGCTAGTGTTTTGCTTTAAAGAAGAGTTTGGATTGTAAAATTCAGAGCCAAAGTGAAGCCAGAGGTGGTGAAGGACTGAGGACGGTGCCCGCCCAGCTGGCACACGCCCTTTTCTAATGATTTGCTGGATCCTGGTATGTGCTTTCAGGCTTTTATATTTCAGAACAGAACAGAAAACCTATAAGGAGGATGCTATTGTAATCCTGGTTTCACAGGTGAGAAAACAGGAGGAGAGGGACTAGGTGTCTGCTCAGAGTCGTTCAGGAAGTCCATGGCAGAGCTGGTCATCGAACTCCAGACTAGACATTGTCCTCAGAGGCGGCGGGAAGTGGAGCCTCTCTGACTCACTCCTAGCCACTCCACACTGAAGAAAAGTTTGTTTTTCATGAAACTTACAACAATAGCTGATCCAAGATTATGCTTGCACCATTTCTCTAACTTCTTCAGTTCTCCCAGTTCTATGTATTGGCTAAAAGCCATTATAGACTAAGCCAGCTACCATTTGGCCCCTCGAATGTGCAGAGAACTAGAAAAAGCTCCAAGTCTGAAGTCTGTAGACTGTTCAAGTCTGGGCTCCTCCCCACACTGCCTACCAAACTTCAGGCCAGTCAAGGAAATGCTGGAGTTATCAGGGACATGGAGGGTGGTGGTGTCACCTCCAAGGGCATCCCATTAGCCGTGAGAGGAAGAGAGAGCCTCACCTTGAAATCAAACCCTGAAAATGTCCCCGCAGCCTAGAGAGGTTGACAGTAAATGGTGAGCCAGCATTTCATAACTGTGACACTTTGTAGGCTTTAGATGCCGTGGCTCTCCTAGACACATATTGGAGTGAGCTTAATATTGACAGTTTCAGGCTAAGGTGGAAATGGGGAGAAACCTTGAGTGTCGGCTCTGCCTCTGTGTTCTTTTAGGTAGAGTCTTAGACTTTTAGAGTTAGGAGACACTCCTGCAGATGATGGTGTGACAAATGTTCCTACCTCTTTGAAACGGCTTACAGATACTTCAAACACGGTGATGATGATGATGATGAGGAGGAGGAGAAGGAGGAGGAGGAGGAGAGGAGGAGGAGGAGG
>NC_034591.1:72013119-72017931 GCF_900095145.1 Mus pahari
GGGAGAAACCTTGAGTGTCGGCTCTGCCTCTGTGTTCTTTTAGGTAGAGTCTTAGACTTTTAGAGTTAGGAGACACTCCTGCAGATGATGGTGTGCCAAAAAATACAACCGCATTGAAACGGATAAGAGATTTAATGTGTACGGTGATGATGATGATGAGGAGGAGGAGAAGGAGGAGGAGGAGGAGAGGAGGAGGAGGAGGAGGAGGAGGAGGAAGAGGATGGTGATGATACGAAATTTTTGTACAGCTCCTTTGCAAAACAGCATCAAAGAACACTAGAGGAAGAACACATCTTATGTCTCCATTTGTGAGCTGAGAGACTATCGGCATGTGCCATTTGCAATGCATTTTTCAAATTGGTTGGAAGGGAGTTTTAGAGTCTTCTCTGGTCATATGACTCTGTCCCCAGCCTGCCCTTATTCCTGCTGCCCTTGACCCCTGAAGTCCTTCTCCTTGACTGGTCTTGCTACACATTGATCAATAGGATCCACATTTCTAGATAATCAAACTTCAATGCTGTGAGTTTCCTTTAGTGTATATGTGTTTCTCTCTCTCTCTCTCTCTCTCTCTCTCTCTCTCTCTCTCTCTCTCTCTCTCTCTCTCAATTTCTACTTTATTTTTCATGATTTCTTATTTCTCTGGGTGTAATTTGCCTTTCTTAAATCACAGATTTGGGCCACTTCCCCTGTACAGCTGTGCATTTTCTTCTCAACACAGGTTTAGTGGCATCATACAAATTAAGGTTTTTTTTTTTTTTTAATTTTAAATGATGTGTAAGTGACTCTGTGTGGGTCTCTGCAGGGGAGTACAGATAGCCCTAGAGTTCAGAGGCGATAGATCCCCTAGAACTGGAAGTGCCAGCTGTTGTGAGATGCCACATGTAGATTCTTCCTCTAGTCTTCTGCAAGCACAGTATGTGCTCCAACCACTTAGCCATCACCCCCCCCCCCCCGTCACATTTTCTAGTTTTCCCCCCCTGTGGTCACAGCTTTAACCCGTGGATTACTTAGAAGCATACTGTTTCTATTCCAAACATTTTGGAGTTTTCCAAGTCTTCTCTGTGATTGACTCTAGCTTAACTCTTTCATTAGCGGAGACTGCTGCATGGCCAACTCTTTGAACTTTGCTGAAATTTACCTTATTATTAAAAACCAATGCTAATCCATTAAAGCTGACTTTTGACATTTTAGCTCTGCATTTTTTTTTTTTTTTGGTATTTCCTCTGCAGGGGTTATTGTATATGTCACCTGCACGTTGCTATGTGACTCAGTTTCCCTTTAAGGAAAATTAAAGAGAAGAGCAGTGTTTTCTATAAGGCAGGGATTATATGCACAATTCTGGTGGTGCATTGGGAGGTCTTAGAACTGTACCTGACATAGGGTAGGTACTGGGTAAATGTTTGCTGTCAAAACTGTTAGCTAATTGATACTGTCATTGGCTATCCTCTAGGGCTTAATGTTCACATCCACAGCCTGTGGCAGGTTGACCTTGCCTGTCTGCCCTACCTCACTGCCTGTTTCTGCCCTGGGAAGCATGCATCTTAAATAACACAGAATCATCCAGACTTTATAGCATCCCAGGTTCCTGCATTCCTAAGAAGTCAGTACTGTTGTTTCCTGTATGGGAATGAATGCACTCCTGTGTGTGCATTAATGGAGTGGGTTAGGAAGACAGACTAATGCAGGACTGTTTCTCAAGACAATCTCCACAGTCTGTTCCCTACCCCCGAGTCCATTCCCTGCCAATAAAACATGTGATAAAGCTGGTTAGTCAAATGTTTTTGTGGGCGATGGTTTTGTCAGGTGTGCTTCTCAAGTCAGGGGAAGATCCGCCCCATAGTCAGGAGGCTAACCCAGCCGCAGTGAAAGTGAAGGTGGAGTCCCCTCGGAGGGAACAGATGTTAAGGCTCTCAGCACCTCACATCCTGTAAAGACCAAATCCACCATCCATCGCCATCCTATGAGAACTCTGTAAATGGTGGTTGATGGATTGTCTGTCATGGTGTCAGTTCTGAAAATAAGCACAGACATTTTTGGTTACCAGCCCACCATCACCCAAGCCATAAAGCAAGTGAAATGGACATTCTTTCTCATTCATTAAGCATAAATTGTTATGGCTACATCCAAGGATGCATGCTACATGTGTAGTGAGGGATTCTTTCATGGAGATCTGCCATCAAGCGCAGAGTCTTGAGAGACTAATGGCTAGTTTCAAGAAACATTGAAGACTTGAACAGATTTAGAAAAGACATTTTCCAAACGTTAAGGATGCTAGCTTCCAACCTTGCTTGCAGTATAGGGTACCTGATCTCCTGCTTAGAGTGATTCAAATGGACCAGTAATTTTTCTGAGTGTTGACCTCTTAGATACCCTATAATGCTACAGTTTGAATTGTACTCTTCTAGTGTGTCCTATTGCTACTTTGCTGAACAGTTCTAATATATAATACCTCGGGAAAATATCATTAAGTCTCATTATCTGTCCTCCTGTGGGTGGCTGAGTTTATGAGACTCTCTCCTGAAAACATGTTTTGGTTTAGATGAAGGGAGGGGAGGCGGCTATGACTGGCATGGGGCCTTGGAAGTGCTGGGGAAGAGAGACCTGTAGTCTGAGGCTGAGTATGTGATGCTGGAGGAGGCTTCCTGTTTTGCCTGAGGCTTCATCTGCCCACATCTTCTAACCATGTATCCCAATGAATTATCCATAGCATTTATGAGATAATTGCTGGTACAGACTAGTAGTAACATCATTACTGCATGAGACCAACAGCTGAACTTATACAGAAATAATCACCCTTCTGTGTGGTTCTTCAATACCACATAGCTGTCTTACAGCTTTTATACTTAGTTCTGGTCTTAAGAGCAAAGAAGAATTAAGAGTACAAATGTAAGACACGGTTCTCAGGACATCAGCTCTGACAGTGAACAATGCTAAGGGTTCCTTTAGCCCAGCTATCTCCACCTGCTGTGATACAGCAGCTCCTGGGGACTCTTTGCTTGTCCTCGCACACTGAGCTTATCTGCTGGACCAACCGATACTTCTTAGCCTCTCTTTAAAACATGCCTGGTAGGGCCAGAGAGATGGATGGAGTGGTGGTTAAGAACATTGGCTGCTCTCCCAGAGGATTTGAGGCACAACTGTGTATAACTTCAGTTCCAGAGGATCCACTGTCACTTTCTGGTTTCCGAGGGCACCAAGCGGGCAGGTGGTACACAGACACACATGTAGACAAAACACAATACATACAAAATAAATTACCTGTGAAGGCATTGACACCTGACCTAAACCACACTTATCAAACATCCTTTGTTTTCTCATGTGCGCAGTCCTAGTTGTAACTGTTGTTAGAGTTCCACACCTCACTGAGATGACACAGAAGTGAGTAAATTGTAAGGCAGATAGGAAAGATCTCTTTTGAATGCTTGCAAAGACCAGAAAAACTCTTAGAAATTCAACCGAGTTAGCCGTGGGTGAGAACTGTAAGGTCTTATTCTGGAAACCCACAGGTTCTTCACTAGGTCCTTTCTCTACAACCCTTAATCTACTGATAAATAACTAAAGTTAGAAGTCACTAGTTCTGCATAGGAGGGGCTTATGCAAAAGCAAACACTCAGAATAAGTCAGGCGTCCCATTCAGTTCTGTGTAATAGAACTGTGTCAGGAGATCAGCAGTAGTCAATAGAAAGTTAACTCATGATTACAGTCCTTTGACAGTCTCTTAGTGGTAGTTAATAATCCCATAATTTCTACTGTAGTTACCAAGGTTACTACCATTCTCCTTGGTGTTGAGTTCAAAGGGTTCTCCTGAATGTTCATTCCATTTTCTCCTGTAAATCCTGCTTCGGGGTCCATGGTTCTAATTTGATTCATGGCTTCTTATAGCTGTTAATCAAATATACATACTTGATTATGTAACTGGTCCGGGTAGTGACCTTCTGTAATGTTAGCACTTAGCTGAAGGATCTCAAGCTATAGGTCCAAGGCCTGTCTGGGCTGAGTAGTAGGACCTTGTCTATGAAAAACTAAAAGAAAATGAAAAATAGGGCTTGCAAGATGGTTCCAAAGTTAATGGAGCTTGCCGCCAAGCTCTCTGACCTGAGTTTGATCCTTAGAACCCATATGGTAGAAGGAAAGAGCCAACTCCCACAAGTTATGGTCTGACAACCACGTATATACAAAATAAACGCAATAAAACATTGAAAGATAAGAAGCCAACACTGCTCTGGGTACTATGATAATAGCTGCCCTTTGATGAGAGTAGTTGCAGCTCTAGACTGGAGTGAGCATGGCTCTGATGGTCTTGCCCTCAACCCCGACATTCCATCTTCAGGGTCATGTTGTAGATAGTGAGGGTTCTGAATGGGGCAGAGGGTTGACCAAATAACACAATTTGCAGATAGTGGAGTGGGTCCGATCCAGATGGAACCCAGACCTGTTGTTCCTAACCAGCATGCTATTTATTTTTAAATACCACCAGTCATCCCTTCTTGCTTTCAGTATGTTTATAGCTCCCTTCTAGAGGAGAGGGGAAGAGACTGATTGCTTGCCAATGTTTCTTTATGTCCAGAAGGCAGCAAAACACTGTCTGTTTCAGACACTGCACTATCTGCAAAATCCGTGAAGGAGACAACACAGCAAATACAGCCTCCAGGACTGATAATCAGTGACTCGGAGAGACTGGCCATGAGGTAGGGGGCAGACACAGAGGCTGAGAGGCAGAGGAGAGAGAGAGAGAGAGAGAGAGAGAGAGAGAGAGAGAGAGAGAGAGAGACAGAGACAGAGACAGAGACAGAGACAGACAGAGACAGAGAC
>NC_034591.1:72017966-72025466 GCF_900095145.1 Mus pahari
TGCATGCTGCCGTCGGCTGTCCCTGCTGCTCACTAATAGGGAGCTGGTATTTTAGTGCCCTTTTGAGCCACTGTGCTTTTAACTGCTGTTAAGATAAGGAGTAATGTCCCCCCAGCTGTGCATAATAGTGCTGTAATTCCATCAAGGGGCTTTGATAACTTCATAAACCCTGACAGCCAAGCTTGAGTGGATTTTCATGTCACCATAACACCAAGATGGAATTACAGCCTTAATTTACTGGGTGTACATTTTGGGGGTACATTACTGAATGTTAAATCCTGTTAAAAACAAATCAGCTGATGCCATCTGGCTGTCCCCATCTCATGGTGGCCTCTGAGCAGCCACAGTGCCCTGGGTCCTGGCTCTTCTTCCCCCTGCCTCTTCTCACACTGGCTTTCTTTCTCACCATTACCACCCTGATCACGACCACCATCATTGTCAGCATCTTGTAGCCATGTGACTTAACTTTAAGTTCACAGAGTTCTTTCGCACATGCTCCCGTTAGCCTCATGAGGATGTTGGCATGCCCTGCTTGCCCATCTCAAGTTTGGTTAGTTGTACTCTACAGAGTGAATGTCTGCAGGCTGTCTCCTTAAGAAAGAAAGCCATGTGTGCCTTGGCCTTTCACGTCACTCAGGAGTCCACAGCAGCGGCCTCTGCCTTCCTGTCCTCCTGCCCTGCTGTCCTCACACAGGGCCACTCTTCACTGTCTCTTTCGTACTAGTTCAAAAGTTTAATGCCTATGCCATAACTCAGAGCATTCTGAGGGGCAAATCACACATTGGTGCTTGCCTGCCTCCCCATTTGTCTGCTCGCCTCTCAGCTTCCTCTCCATCTGAATGGAGAACACTGGCCCTGTCTTTTTAAAGTACTTTCATACTATGAGATGGCATCCTCACATCTCATTGCAAGTAGCTTTCTGTCACTCTTTGGAGCCACCACAGAATGATGTCAACCTTATGAAACCTTGTAGACATCCACCTTCCAAACATATCTCTGTGGAAGAACTAGATTACAACTGGCTGGGTTTTAACGGAACTGATCTCAATCAGATCTAGCAAAGAAAAAGAACCGCTGTTGTTGACACCATGTCCTATATTCTGTGTTTAACATAAAACTAGGTCACTTCTGCAAATGTCACCACAGGGAACCCATCCAGGACAGTGGGTTCGGGGAGGCAGCACCCTGACTCAGCCTCATGCTGACCAGGTGAGCACTGTTACTCCATCCTAGAGCTGAGAAATGCAGTTGATCCTATCTGCTGCATGTGAGTGCTGTGATTTCTAAATGCCCGCCTCTGCACTTTGCTGGATAAATGCTTGGTTTTAGGAGAGCTGTGATGTTGGATGCTCATTCCTTTCTTTGGAAGAGCTGTCTTGGGTATAGCCCTTGTCTTCTTGTAGCTTAGTATTTACTGTTGACCGCTGGCATTCTCTCTCTCTCTCTCTCTCTCTCTCTCTCTCTCTCTCTCTCTCTCTGTCTCTCTCCTAGTAAGGGGCTGACTTTGAAGTGGGCTTGTTCTCGTTGTTGTGTAGTTATATGCTGCCCATCACTTACCACCTCACAACCTAGCCCATGGCCCATGTTTTGTAATCCTAGTTTCTGGAGAGATACATGAACTTGGATGCTGGGTTAGTGAATTCTTGATCTTGGAAGCAAGGCCTGCTCTCACACTTTCCAAAGCTCTCAGAATATCTCTTCAGAGGCCTACACCTTCAGGCCAAGCCTGCAAGGACCCTTTCAACAAGACAGCCTGGCAGTCACTACATGTGACCTTTAAACTTCCGTGTTGTTCTGACAGACTTCCTGCGAGGTAGTATGTGCCAGTTAAACACAAAGGCCTTGGCATCCTGGCAGCAGCCTGGCATGCTTGCTTTGCATTTTGCAGTTAGAGAGGAAAGGCAGGGATGTGTTTCCCCGAGAGAATGAGTGTCTCCAGAGGGAAGGCTACTGAGATACACAAAGAGGGCAAAGCCCGGGCTCTGCCCTGCAGTTCTGGGTGAGAACCACTGTCATTTAGAAAGTATGGCGCTCTGAAGAGCTGGAGGCCAAGACAAGAGTGTAGGGGTGGGGTTGAAGGCTCCATTAACCTAACTGGTGTGTGGAGGCCAGAGGGACACGGGGAATCAGCTGATCAGCTGAGAATTTCCCCCACAGAAACAGTGAGAAACAGGCAGGTCTGTGGAAGGCAGTTGGCTGGTAGGGTCAGCCTCTTTCCAGGAGCTGTAGCCATGGGGATGGTAGGAAGAGGCACATAAAGGATGGGGACATATATTTGTCAGTGGGATCTGGCTTTTACTTGTACTTCGCAGCCTCTACATAGACTGCTATTACAGACCCTAGGACGGCAGGCTTTAAGTTAGTGGTATGATTATCTTTGAAGTTTTCTTCCCTAAAAGGTGAGTGGTAAGAAGTCCTTTTCCTTCTACTGCCCAAGACCTGCCCTGACCAAGCATCACAAGACAAAGGGAAGAGAATAGAGGGTTCTTCGCTGCCCCTCCATCTGCCTACTCTGGATGCTCTCCTTGATGCTTTGAGGATGAAAGTTCCTTCTTACTGGTGATTCTTTGGTTGAGTGACGTGTGCAAAGCCTTTCCCTCACCTGCTATTGTTTCCAAGAGATTCCCCTTTGACCCCAGCTTTGCGCTGCCCTGGGAACCCTCCCTGCTCTTACGAGGGGTCACAGGTTTTATTGCTCAGCCTGTTTTCAGGAAGTATCTGGCCATCTCTGAAGCTTATTTCAGTAACCATGTACTTGAAAACTTTTCTTTTGCTTTATTTTTGTAGCTTCCCCTCAGCTCTTGAGTTAACACTGTGACGGGACTTCCTAAGTTGGAGTACCTTGTCACATTGTGCTTGCTGCTCTGAGAACCTCCCTTCCTGCTTTGCCGCTTTCCTGTCCCACCTTCAGTTCCCATTGCTGGCCCCCATTCCATCCTGGGCACTAAGATGACAATTTCGAAATCTACATGTTCCCTGTAGAACTCATGGTTGGTTGGGTGGGAACTGAATGAGATTGTGCTAGCACCTGAAAAAAAAACCAACCCTTTAAATGGAGAGCAACCTTTAAATTGTGATGGAACTAGGAAAACACGGCTCCCAACAGATTTTGACATGTGTGGCCAATCGTCCCCCATGCAGGTCTCAGGCAAATTCCCCAACACTTCCTGTTGTACTTCTTTGCTGTTTCTGACAGCTTGATCACACCATGTGGTGGGAGTCCATTCAGTACATGTATTCACGATTACAACCACACTGAGATCACTTCCATCACCCCAAAGAGAAATCTCATACCCACTGGGTATTGGTTCTAACCTCCATCTACCCTCAGTCCAAGGCAATCAAAATCGATTTTCTTCCTCAAGTTCTATAGTTTGATTCTATAAGAATCTAACCACATGTATGTGTGTGGTGTGTGTATGTGGTGTATGTGTGGTATGCATGTGGTGTGTGCATGTGGCATATGTGTGTGTGGTGTGCATATGGTATATGTGTTTTATATATGTGTGTGTGTGCATGTAGTATGTGTGTGGTGTATATGTGTGTATGGTATGCATGTGGTATGTGTGTGGTGTGTGTGTGTGGTGTGCATGTGGAGTGTTTGTGCGTGTGTGTGTGGTGTGTGTATGGTATGCATGTGCTGTGTATATGTGTTGTGTTGTGTGTGTGTTGTGTGTGTATGTGTGGTGTACATGTGTGGTGTATGTGTGTGTGGTGTGTATGTAGTTTGTATGTGTGGTGTGTATGTTTGCATGTGGTATGTGTGTGATATGAATGTGGTATGCATGTGGTATTTGTCTGTATGTGTGAGTGATGTGCATGTATGTATATGATGTACGTGTGGTGTATGTGTGATATGCATGTGTATGTGTATGAGATGTGCATGTAGTGTGAGTGTGTGATGTGCATGTGGTATATGTGTATGTGTGTGTGATATGCATGTGTGTGTATGTGCAATGTGCATGTGGTATATATGTGTATGAGTGTGAGTGTATGTATATGTGTGTATGCATGTGAGTGAGTATAAGTGTGTGCATGTGAGTGTGAGTGTGTGTGTGTGTGTGTGTGTGTGTGTGTGTGTGTGTGTGTGTGTGTGGTCTCTACCATGGAGGCAAGTCCCCTGTACCTTACAGCTCTGTCTGTTCAGAGTACATTTTTCTATCCATGTAGAATCACTTTTCCCCCAATTTAACATGTTTGAGGTCAGACTAGTGTGAACCTTGTGTGGGTGCCAGTGAGAGCCACCTTACCCTTCTCTCTTTTTATCCCAGGTGCTCTTGAACCAGTGTTTGCAAGGCACAGCAAAGATGCACAAGGCTTACTGAATTCTGCTGTGCTTGAGCTTAGGGAAGGCTAGTGGAGGCCAGGAGGAGGCATTCAGGCAGAGCAATCACCATGCTCAACAATTTTGGGGGCATCCCCAGGTTTCATACTTGGCCAACACAACTTGCTTGAGTCTCCTTTCGGAATGGACTCATTTGAGGCAGTTTGTCCTGTGTATCTTACATTTTTCATAGGTCACAAGGCTCATCTTGCTCTGGGTAATGGTATTTTTTTAGCCCTTTATAGGGAGTGTGGCTGTGAGGAATTCATTCTAATTGAATCCCTGCTTTTCCTTGGTCACCTATAGTCTAGCCCACCGACACATAAAGCCAGCCTTCATACCTCAGTACCCCGACTTGTATAGCTATGTTAGTGATTCCTACATACTTACACAGCTAAGTTCAAAATGATGATCTTTGTAAATCTATGAAAACAAAGATGAACTGTTTTAGTTCTTATGGGGTTTCTGAAGTAGACAGAGTAGAACCACGTGTGTACCTAATAAACTACTATTTACAAGTGAATGCACAGAGAGGGCAAATATATACATTTAGGTATAGAATGTTGAGGGGTAGAGACATGGCTTTGCAGTTAAGAGTACTTGCTGCTCTTACAAAGAACTCACTGTTCAGTTTTCAGCACTCACGTGATGACTAACAATCTATAGCTCCAATTCCAGAGAATCTGATGCTCTCTCTGGCCTTCATTGGCACTGTATACATGTGGAGCACAAACATACATGGATGTAAACCACACATGCACATTAAAATACACACACATATACACACATACACACGTGCACACACATGTACACATGTACACACACACACACACAACTTTGGTAATTTGCACATCATTCCTTTTACTCCTCAATTATAACAAAAATTTTCAACAAATTCCCTGGACAGTTCTTGATTTGAATTTTAATTGAATTAATTTTATAGCCAATCAAACATCTCAGTTCCCATCTGTGGTACTGGCTTGAGTTTAAAGTCCATGAAACCAGCCCTCGAATTTGGGGCTATTCTCCTGGTCTGTTTCACAGTGGAAACAATGGGCCTTTGGTGGATTTGCTAGTTTCATTCTGTTTCTATGACAAGTACCATGACCAAAGACAACTTAGGGGAGAAGGGTTTTTATTGCAGCTCATAGGTCACAGTCCATCATTGAGGGAAGTCAGGGTAGACACCCAGACAGGATCTTGAAGTAGAAACCATGGAAGAATGTTGCTTGATGACTCTGTCACAGGTTCATGCCTAGCCAGCATTCTTATACAAACCAGGGGTACCTGCATAGGGAATGGTGCCACCCACACCAGGCTGAGTATTTCTACCTAAATTAGCAGTAAAGAGAATTCTTCACAGGCATACCCTCTAGCCAATCTAATCTAGTCATTGTGACTCACTTCTTAGATAGCTTTACACTGGGTCAAGTTAACAAAATGGGACACTGAGAAAGTTTGAAGATACTTTCTGACAAGAGCAACTCCGTCTTCTCTTGACCCTTTTCATAGACTTTGCAGTAGACGTCATGATGATACACTGTGATGCTGGGTCCAGACTTTGTTCAACTCCAACAGACTTTGGCTCTGTGGCTCTATTAAGAGCTGGTGAGGTGTCTCTCCAGATGTCCTAAACTGACCCATGCCTAGCCAATAAACAGTTGGTGTCAGATGACGGGTGACGTTCATGGCATCACCACAAACGTAAAGCACAGTCACAGAAAAATAATTAAATGTGAGTGTATTGGTAGAGCCCAGTAGATGTGGAGAAAGTTAAACATGCAGAAATATCTGGCTGTTGTTCTCATGTCCATATGCACTTTCCATGTTGTTCTCATGTTCACATGCACTTTCCAGAATTCAGGGCATAGAAATCCCCATGATGCTCGCTGAATTTCAGACCATCTGAGTCTTTGGAAAGTGTAACAGGTTCTTCCTGCACCCACATGACCAGCTCTCCTAAGGGCTAATTGACCCCGACGATGTTTTTGTTAAATATCCCCAATGAATCATTTCTCCATCAGTCCTCACTGGTCTGGACGTCTTTTGCAGCTTCACACACTTTTAGTGTTTCAGCACTGTGGGGGAGGGGGACGTGCCTAAGCCAAGAGGAATTCCAAAACATTCTGTTTAGTAAACACTCACTCAGGTCCAAGCACTTTAATAAGCATATGCTTGTTTGTACTGATTTGAAATAATTAATTAAAAAAAAAAAAACAAAACAGAAGAACCAGAAGAATAGCATGATTGCACCTGCTCTGCAACTGCTCTCTCCTGCCATGTGCAATGTCTCAGAAAGCCATAGATTCAGAGTGGACACCTGCACCCTCATCTTCTGTTCCACATTTACTCTTGTACTTGGTTGCTTTTGATCAGAACAACCACCAGCAATCTGGCCTCCTACACATGCGCTATCGCCTAGAGAAATGTTGCGTGAGGTAATGGTGAAACCCCAACAACTCATGTTTGCCCGGTGTCCAACGGATGTCCTGTCCTGCTGTGTGTTCCTCAAATGTCAACTCATGCTGTCCCCGTGAGATCAGTATCGTCTCTGGGACACCTAGACATATAGTTTGGAAACTGTAATCTCTATCATATGGGAATTAATAGGTCCATCATTAAAGTCTATCTAATTTCAGAGAAGTGGGAAATTCTGATTTCAATTTAACGTTGGAACTTTTTTGGTGAGAGTCCATTTTGGTGTTCAGCATCTATACACATGACGCATTCCTTTCTCCTCTTAGGAAATCTGGCGTTTAGGTCCAAACAGTGTTGTTCCCTACCTTTGGAAATACACACAGCCTGCCTTTGCTCCAGTTCCCCTTGTTAGTGATCGAATTAGCTCAGAAGGCTGGTAAGCAGTGTCCTTCACCCTCTGGCCTTTCAGCGTTCTGTTTTATTTGGCAGCTATGGCAAGGCTGTATACCCTGAAGAGAGAGACCTGCTACAGAGAGCAGGTACAGGAAAAGGTGCCAGCACAGAGGTTGCTTGCCCCACCCCCTCGCTTCAGTAGCTCCCTTCAGCCCTTAGCTGTTTGAGAGCTACTGAGTAGGCACATCACATGAACTAAGACCCCGGGACCCATCAGCCACTTGGCTGCTTTCACTGCCTGTCCCCTGTTGCTACTGTGGTTGGTTAATACCTTGGCCTTTGGCTGCTTTGCTGATGATGCCTCA
>NC_034591.1:72027966-72029378 GCF_900095145.1 Mus pahari
ATATGCGTACATATATGTGTTCATGTTGCGTATCTTTCCTTAGGAGTCATTCCCCTTTGTTTTTTTTTTTTTGTTGTTTTTTTTTGTTTGTTTGTTTGTTTTTTTCAGACAGGGTCTCTCCCTGGGACCTGGAGGCTTTCAGGCAAGATGAGACTGGCTGGTCAGCAAGTCCCAGCGACTCTCCCATTTCTGCCTCCTCCCTGATGGCATTATAAGCAAACCTGGGGGGGGGGTTTGTTTTTAACTTGGGTGTTAGAGATCAAACTGCAGGTCTTCTTGCTTGAGCCACAGGCAATTGACCAATTAAGCTACATCCTTAACCCTTTCGTGCCTTGCCCTTGCCTAGATTATTGAATTCTTCCTTCCCAGTGCATGTCTTGGGACTTTGTGTATGTAAGTGCTACCAGGATCCGTGCTATCCAGTTTCTCAGGCAGAAAAGTTTTTGGAGATGGGAGAAGGCTGGGAGATGATGTGGGGTGATTTGGTCTGAGGGATGGCGTTGGCTTTAGGGCCAAATTCACCATTCTTTGTTATAAAGTATGAGGTAGGCAATTTACAGCGAAGTCTCTTACACATTCGATTACTGAAACTGCTTCCAGCTGGCCACAGCATCTCCATTAGGAAATAGGCCACACTCCAGGAGATGTTTCCACAGATGCAGTCAGCCAAGTGAGCTCTCCCAGGATCTTGGAGTGGGGTGGGACACCCCATTCACTTTCTTCTCCAAGTGACATTCATTCCATTAGGATAAACCTGAAAGTGGGCATCTTAAGTCTGTTGATACGTTATGAAAACACTCAGATAAAGTAATGAGTCAAACAAGGAGTTCCATCTTAGTTTTAAGCAGCTTAATTTTAATATTCTCTAACACAGCAGGGACCATCCCCCTTTCTACCCCCTAATTTATTTCATAAAACATAATCCAAATCTATCATGGGTGATACACCATAGTTTTCCTTTTCTTTCAAGTAATGCATTCTTGTGTAAACATGTTGTTTATGAAAGAGCCTTTCATGGATGCTTTGTGTTGCTTTTGCACAAGAAAATACATTTGAAAGGAATTCTCCCCAGCCTGGCATGTAATGTTTCATTAGCCCACATAACCTTGTTTATTTGCTTTTTACAATTTTATTTGGGAAAGGAAATCAATTTGCACCCCTGACACGCTGCCAGGTTCCTGTTTATAAGCACACAATAGGCAGCATCGAGGGGGTAAAAATACATAGTTTAGGATTTCAGCCTTGAGTGTGACACAATCTGTATACGAAACCATAGTGGCAATTGAGTTTTCCTGTCCCTGCAGCCACACTTGGTTATTTAAGCCTTTTTTTTTTTTTTTTTTTTTTTTTTTAAGTCAGAACATTATCCAGTGTGAACCCACTAAATAGCTCAAATGGCGATGGGCATTGAA
>NC_034591.1:72032633-72034818 GCF_900095145.1 Mus pahari
AGAGAGAGAGAGAGAGAGAGAGAGAGAGAGAGAGAGAGAGAGAGAGAGAGCTTCCTTTACTCTTCACTCCTAATGCTTTATCAACTGGGGAGGTATGAAAAGATTTTGGAATCAATAGATCAGTGTGCAAGATCAGACATTAATGAGAACCTAGGCTCCTGGAAGTGACCTCTCCTAGGCTGGGAATGGGAGATTAGGTTTTATCTCTAAATATTATTGTTCTGTGGAAGCAAAGATGGAGTTGATAGAAACGTAGCTATCCGGAGACATCAGCCCCAGGGACAGCTTCAGGCAAGGCTCCTCCAACAGAGGGAAGATCACTCAGGAACCTCAACTACCTTGTCATTTCTTTCTTGTCTGCAACGTATGTTTTCCCAGCAGATATAATCTTAAAAGTACATCCCAGTACTCAAATCCTTTCAGATTTTCTTCAAACCAATTCAAACTTTCAATTCAACTATTTTATAAGGTGACTAGTAAACTAGATGGCTGTCAAATACATCTGAGAAATCTATTTCTTTGAAGAAAGGCCTACAATTTGTCTCTTGTACAGTAACCAGATGACAAATATTAAGCACGGGACACACACACACACACACACACACACACACACACACACACACACTCATCTATAAAGCAAGCAGGAAGACAAACACACACTCACAAACACACTCATATTCATCTGTAAAGCAAGCAAGCAAGAAGACACACACACACACACACACACAAACACTCATATTCATCTGTAAAGCAAGCAAGAAGACAAATACAAACACACACGCTCATATTCATCTGTAAAGAAAGCAAGAAGACAAACACACACACCCAAATACATACACACACACACACACACACACACACACACACACACACACACACCAGACATCAGAAATTTCACTTTACTGGAGCAACTATGAGTCGTTTGCTCTGACAATTCACTAAAAGTTCCAGCAATGTAGTCATGGCTGTTACTGGGCTCTCCAACTTTCTTATCATGTCTATTTTAGGTTAGGAAACATATCATTTTTTAAAGTTCATCCAATAGCCAACAAGTCTGCACATCCTGAAGCTGACAGCAGGGCCCACTGAACTGGAAAGGAAGCCAGGAGACGACCTAGTGTTCCAGCTACTGAAGGTCTATAGACCAGGTGTCACATCACAAGAGCGGGAAGCTGCTGGGGGCTGACACCTGAGGAAAGCTCTCTCATGGCATTAGCATGTTGCTCAGCCAGTCAACCCATATATCCGGGTTGTCTAGGTAGAAAAATGCAGTTCCGAGCCACCTCCTTGCCTCCTGACCAGGAATTTTGGCTGAAAAGAGACCTGTGCTCAGTCTGGTGATGGCTTTATGGTACATAAACACCAGGTGCCAAATTCTTCCTTCTGTGATTCTCACATACAAAGCCCTTCTTATGCCAAGCCCAATTGTCTTGCCAGCAGGAATGTCGACAAATAGGAAGCTGTGGCCTCAGAGCAAGACTTTGTTTGGAGGGTGTGTCCCCAGGTTCAGAGGAGTGATGCTTGTCTGGGCTCATCTGTGTGGGGTGGGGCTGGGTTAACTTGAGCACACCACAGGACGGGGGCACATCTTAACTCTGCCTTCTATTGTTTCTCTGTGTCCTATCATGAGTTCTGAATCATGAGTAGATGAAGTGAGTTTATTTTGTTACTATGTGACCTTAGATGCTAGGCAGTAAAGTTAGATGTCTACAGTTTTCCAGTTAGGACAGGTGGGATGAAGCAGAAAGCCATGTATGTCCATCTCTCAAACCAAGGTTTCTCCATCATTTGGGTACCTTTAATCCGTAAGGTACAAATATTTATCACAATGCATATCTCATTGTGTGTGTGTGTTATTCATTTCTTCTCATATTGATTTTCTCTAGTGAAACAGTATATTATGAATACCTTGCTTGTAAAATAAGAATAATGTGCATTTCCTAAACATGTAAATGCATTGGGTGTTTTTTTGATTGTATATTCAAGCCGGCTTCCACTTTGCTCTGTGCCCTGTAAGGTTCACAGCATATTGGAATGATGGTTTGATGGAAGAAAATTGATTTTAAGATAAAGGAGTGCAATAGGAATGGGAGATAGCGTATCCCATAGAGAAATGAATCCATGTTTTGAAAAGGTGTTTTACCTCTACTACAGAGCAATTGTGATTAAAAACTGCATGGTACTG
>NC_034591.1:72036183-72037850 GCF_900095145.1 Mus pahari
CAGGCCCTCCAATGGAGGAGCTAGAGAAAGTACCCAAGGAGCTGAAGGGGTCTCCAACCCTGTAGGTGGAACAACAATATGAACTAACCAGTACCCCCAGAGCTCATGTATCTAGCTGCATATATAGCAGAAGATGGCCTATTCGGCCATCATTGGGAAGAGAGGCCCCTTGGTCTTGCAAACTTTATAAGACCCAGTACAGGGGAATGCCAGGGCCAAGAATTAGGAGTGGGTGGGTAGGGGAGCAGGGGCAAGGGGAGGGTATAGGGAAATTGTGGGATAGCATTTGAAATGTAAATAAAGAAAATATCTAATAAAAAAGAAAAGAAAAGAAAAGAAATGGTGTTTTACAACTCATAGACACATTCGGTGGGGAAAAATAGAGCCAGGTGGTCTTTCTATGTAGTTTTCTCCTCATAATTCCTTGTTTTCAGGACAGGAATCAGAAATAGTGCAGTGGGTAGCTTGGAAGGGGTATATGGAGGTGTTGTGAACGGGAAGGATGGACTGGGGAGCATGGATCAAAGAAACAGAATTTTAATTTTCTGAAATGCTCAGGAACGTCCAAAGATGCTGCAGCAAAGTGCCTGGACTGGGCAGGTGTCTAGGAGGCTACCAGTCCACTGAGGCAGACAGTGTCTGGTCTCAAGGATGTCAGGACAAAACGGAATTGTGACAGTCATAGGTGACATAATGCACACTTCGGGACATCATAGCCATTCTGTGCAAATGGAAGCTACCTCACTGGCTCTCTTCCACTTCTTTGGATCCCTGAGGATACTGAAGATTCAAGATGCTGCTGGCAGAGATGCTTAAGGCATGGTGTCCAGAAGCTGCCCTGAGGACTGTGCTACCCAGAGTGACTAGTTTCTCCTACGCTGTATGACTAATGTTGTTTCTCTTGCCATGTTCAAGCGAAAGATGTTACCTCACCCAACATGGTAAACCCAACACCTTGCTCACTTCTCTCTTGCGTTGCTCAGTTTGGGTTTGTTTGGCTTCCGAGATGGAACAAGCCGGCTGGCATGGCAACCAGGAGGTACCTGTGCTCCAGGAACGCTGGTGATTTCCAAAACATCAAGAGGCTGCCGAGTCCAGATGGGTCATGAGAGCCTCATCTTGCAGCTCTGTTCCCCAGCACTGAACAATTTACAAAGCAAGGCTATTCACAGAGAGCCACCTGACGGGTTCTACCAGCCCAAGATGAAGGACCAGCAACTTGTTCTCCATTGTTTCAGAGGAGGAAGCCTTGCGGCACATTGCCTTGCCACTGAAGCAAGTGTGTCTGTCTAGTTTATGGTCAGGCGATCCTGTTGTCAAACGCTCAACCAAAGCTCTAGGCAAGGTAGCTTTCCAGCAGTTTCATTATACTAGACAGCCCTCCCCTCCAGCTCTTTCACCCAGGGAAGATCAAGAGCTGAGGGAGAACAGGGCATGGCAAGGGGAAGCAAAGGCATCTGTCCTCTCAGGTCATCTGTCCTGTACGGCTTTCAGAGAGCGTGATGGTTATGTTTCTGCTATTTGACAAACTGGAGAGCCACGTCCCTTGACATCCCCATGGTAGTTTGATATATACTCTTCTTCTTCTTCTTCTTCTTCTTCTTCTTCTTCTTCTTCTTCTTCTTCTTCTTCTTCTTCTTCTTCTTCTTCTTCTTCTTCTTCTTCTT
>NC_034591.1:72037895-72083758 GCF_900095145.1 Mus pahari
TTTTTTTTTTTTTTTTCAGTAAGCTGACAAGGTTCTGGTCAGGAAGGAAGGGAGATTGACCTAGTTATTCCAGAACTAGCCATTTGCCTCTCATAGCACCACCAGCTCCCTGGCAACTGTTCTACATTGTCCTGTTTGCTTAGTACCCCTCGTGGGACATGGCCCTATAGTTTTCCCTATTCATGGCGGTGTGAGAACCTGCCCAGGTCAGTGCTGCCACCTGTTTGCCTTCCCCATACCTTCTCCAGGACTCCGGGTTCCCATTTGCTTCTGGTCCTTGCCTTTGGCTTTCTCTGTGTTCACTTGGTGGCTCTGGTTGAAGCTGATGGCATAGAACCATTGGAGGAGACTGCTGAACACCTTGCTGTATGTGTAGGATGGCCAGGGAAGCCAGGACTTGTCATCTCTTTCTGTTAGGATCTCAGCCTTGAGGTGACTGTGTAGGATACGAGCAATGAGAAGTTGTGACTTTGTGCTTCTGTGGCATTGTCTCAGAAAGTGTAACCATTTTGTCAATTCAGCCGACAGACAATTTATTCTATGTCAGTTTGGAAATAGGGGGCCACGAGAGAAGCAAGTCGGATGAACTCTTCCCTGGACTTCCTGGGCGTTACTATACCAGATGCATCATGTAAATTGTGCTTTAAAGGAGAGAAAAGCCATGCTTTTAGATAAGGAGAGACATTGGTAAAGTCTCTTGGCATCCAAGGTAAACCTGACAGAGAGGAAGGGAGACATTCTGAGAATAAGGGGCATCAGAAGAGAGAAGGCAGGAAGGTTGAGTCTAGATACTGTGTGTTAGGAAAACGGAAGAAGTAACACTATCTCCCAAATAGCACTAGCCCTTTCCCTTGTGTTGGAAGGAATCAAGTGTGACTGCCCTCCGTGTGTATGTGAGAAAATGCTGTTGATCAGGTTTCAAACAGGATGTAGCTAGGCAGAGAGGGGCTCCGAGCCTGTGCAGGCCATGGTGTGGAGGATATGGTCTTTATATGTAGTATGTGGTGGTTAGATGACTGAGCTGGACAGAGGGTTTGAGTCGGAAGATGTGAACTTGGAAATAGTGTTGAGGATGAGGCTAACCATGGGCTTTTAATAGACGTCATTCTGAGCTGTTGGCTTTGGAATGGGGAGGTGCACAAAGAGTGGGTGAGGTTATGACAGCTCATCAATAGCGGGGTCTCCAGAGGTCTGGGAGGGACCTGAAGAGCTGAAAGCTGGAATGGCAGTATGAAGCTGGAGGATCAGACTAGATGACAAAGCTTTCTAGAACTAGTGGTTAAAAAAAAAACAAAACAGAAAACCAAAAAACCAGGAAGATGGTGGTTGGAATCATAAAAACAAAACTCAAAGCGCTAAGTGAGAGCACGTGCTTCCTGGTAGACTGTGACTAGGCCTGTGGACCAGCCCACTGTCCATCAAAATGCAGACAGCCACTGATGATGCATCTCTGTTTCTATTGTGTGTGGGCCTATGTTAAGTATTCCTCAGGCCAAGTGGGTGTGCACCACCTTCTTCTCAACACTTCTGCCACCCCGTGAGCCACTGGCAGCAGCGAGAAGGCCTGTTTTTGTTTTTGTTTTTTGTGGTTGTTGTTTTCCTTTTTTCAAGGGCTAACTACACGTTACTCAGCAAGCACAGTTAGGACAGAACCTGCCCTTGTCACCAAAGCATTCAAAAAGGAGAGGACAAGGTGGCCTTAAAATAAATTCCTGCCAATGTATTCCAAGAGCCTTGGTAGAAGGTACATGGGCCGAGTGGAGAGCAGAGGAGGAGGTGAAGGATGCTGCAGAGCCACTGTGGCTGGCAATTGTGGTGATAAGCCCCATGGTAACCACAATGAGGGGGGTATGGATGCCGAATGTAGCCAACGTGGCACTAAACACAAGGCTTATAGCACCTAATTTCATTTTACAAAAACCTTTATAGGGTAAGACTATTCCTGTTTCCCAAGTGAGAAATTTGAAGCACACCAATACCGCATCTGTGCCTAGGAACATACAGCACTTGCTTACTGAAGAACTGTGTATGAGGTATGTCTACTGAGCACACACTATGAACACAGGCACTGGCTCTTAGAAGGATGCAGCTGCCTCTTGAAGTAGCAAGGAGCAAAATAGGAGGACAGAGGGAGAAAGAACTGAGACGGATAATAAGGAAGGGGTCCAACGCTCTGCAGAGGAGGTAACAGTTTGGAGCTTGAAGAATGAGTTGACTCCAGGGAATATATGCAAAGGTGAAACTGGGGCCCAACTCTTAGGAACCCTGTGTACATGAATGGTACAGGGGGAGGGAGATGGGGGTGTGGTTTGCTGGATACTATTGCAAAGGTTGGTGGAGGGCATCTTGTGAATAGCTTAGAGGCATATATAGAAGGTAGCAGATGGCCTACAGCAGTCCCTCCATGCCACAGTGGAATGAGCAGCTGTCTGGAAGGTTTTGATCACAGAGCGATCCTGTCAGTGATTGGTGCATCTGATCATTTTTGATGACCTGAGTCGGGTTTTTCTAGTGCCCTCATGACTCCAGGAACAGCAACTATTGACACTGGCACAATTCTAATTCTAGAGTGTGGGCACAGTAGAGACTTTTTCCCCTTAGCCCAAGGGAATTATTTCAGTTTTTCTTGCTGATAACATAACACAACACTACAGGATGGATAAGAGATATCTTTAGGGGAAAGGTCCTGGGTGTCTGTATTCGAGGATGCCTCTTGTTGACAGGATGCTGAGAAGGATGCCAGGGCCAGAGACAGGTACATGCACTAGAGCCTCTGATCTCTTTCCTTCCTATTAAACCACTAGGATTCAAGCATGGGAATCCCATCCTGCACACCTTATGGAATCACCTTGTGAGTCACCTTGTGAAAGACTCACCTCTAAATATCACAGTGGGATTAAATTTTGCCTTCTCTTCCCTCACAAAGAGGATGAAACTGTAGCCCATGAACCCTTGGAGGCACACAAACTATATCCAAGCCACACCACCATATGAACCTGTTAAGTGGAAACAGTGAGGGTAATAAAGAGGAGGTGAGACCAGACAGGGACAGTTCTAGGTGGGTGAATCTGTAACGGAAGGGGCGGGGCCTTTGAGAGACACCTGGAAACTTTCTCACAGTTAAGGGTGGCACCTGAGAAGATGTTTATTGTCTGGGGTATTTTACTGTGGTATTAAATGAGTAGCTATAAACTGCACCCAGGAAGGGCTCGGGTGCTCCACCCCAGTATTAGGGCAAATGACAGAAGTCTGGGTACTGGAGGAGAGTGTGACCATTTAGGTGGGTGTGCTGTTGTGAATCACACAGACTCCAGACCGGAAAGGCCCCCAAGGGGACCGTCTACTTTTGGTTTTGTGCAAGAAGCTCAGGCCACTGAGGGTTTCATCAGCCATGATCAAGCTGTTTTTACTGCATCATCTTCCCCCAAGTCAGAGAGGAGCCACTTTTGCTTTGAGATGAATTAATGGTGTCACCCTAAGCATTTGCAGGGATGAAGTTGGTAAAGGTGTGGATCTATAGAAACAGCGTGATACACGGGCTGTGATTCTCAGGACACAAACCAGGATTACTTGACCACTCTCTATGCCGGTCATTCAAGGAGCCCAGACAGGGTTGATGTTTTGCCATGTCCCTCTCAAAAAGAAAACATTCTCACTACACAATTGCGACAGTGCTGCTTCCATCTTGTGAACTTGTTTACAGCTCTGAGCACCTGGGTCTAGGCCATTCTACTCAATCTCTCTGTGCCTCGCTTTCCTCATCTGTGAAATGGGGCTACTCACGTTATTTACCTCTTAGCTGGATTTTCTGACACATGGTATTGCTGCATGAGTGTCAGGCCATTATAAAAAGGATTTCTATTCTTATTAGTCATGGGAAGAGCTATGAGAAGCTGCCTCCCCCACTCTGAGCTTCATGTTACTTTACTGTAAGGAAAGTGACACACTATGCTGTCACTCCTGGTGCTGGGATAGCCCTGTTTCACATATGGTGGCAAGTCTGTCCTTAGATGGCTATCTCTGTTGTAGATTGAGAATGGTTGGTTTCTGGGAACTAAAATGGCCCAAATAATAAAGAGTTGGTGTAGACTTGACCCGTTGTCTAGCTGATCCCATGCTCGTGTCCCCCTGACCCTGTACCTCATCCCTTTAAAAACTCTTCAGTAGCAAACTCTTAGAAAAGCTTAAACTTACTTATCAAGACTGAGGGTTTTCACAAAACCCCATACTTTCCTCTCCCTCTCTGTCCTATAGGAGTTACCCAGTGAGCTTTCTTTCTGTGCATGCATCCTACTCCATCTGACTCCACTAAAGGGCAGGGAGAGAGAGAGGGGAGAGAGAGAGAGAGAGAGAGAGAGAGAGAGAGAGAGAGAGAATATGAGCCCCTACATGGCTGAATGCTGGCACCTTTCCCATTTTGTGATTCTTCTATGCTATAGCCTCATCTGCAGAACAGCCTACCCTCTTAGCAAGACTGCCACCAAATGCTGGCATAGCCACTGATAGCACCAAAGAAAAACTCAGGACCCACTACACCTCCCAAAGCCCAGTTCCATCTAGAGGCATAGAACTTGTTATTCTGTGAATGTCATAGCCACCTTTTGGATGCACTTCATTGGATATTTAGCTCTGGGAAGCTCTGAAAGTCTTCATAACTTCCCCGGGCATCATTAAAATGCAGACAACTCCAAGATTGCATAACTTGGCTTGTAAATGCGCATCAGGATGACCCTGGATCTTTATGGAGAGACTTGTAAAGTCTCCACACCTGGGCAGTTGGATAGAATGTAGATTTGAAGAGAGCATTCTGGAATCTTGTGGGAATCCTCCTTGGTTGGACTGTGCATGCTAACCTTTACTTTCATTTGTGGTCCACTTCCCTTCATCCTTCATTACCACACCCTGAAATTATAGTTATTTCTTTTAAAGAACACGGATGTACATTCTTGTACACTAAGTTGTTTTTTTTTTTTTTTTTTTCGTATTGTGCTCCAAGCCCATGCATGCAGAAAGACAATTACCACTCTACCTCAGGCTCCCTCGGCTTGCAATCAAGACTCATTACTTCCCTGGTTCTCATCCCGTTCACACCCCACATGCCTCAGAACGGCAATGAATTGAAAGCAATGCATTTCTGGGCTAGAACAGAGGGCAATGTCAAGGGAAGGCTGAGAGGTGTCAGTCATAGATGGGGAAGTTTGGTAAAGACCACTTATAGACTGTGGAGCTTCCATTTTTGGTGGCTAAGAGACAGCACCTTTCCAGATTCTTTCCGTCTGGCAGAATTTTGTAACTTTTGAAAGGTTCCCTTCCATGAAAGCTTACAGTTATAGATTTTTAAAAAAATTACTTTGTAAGCAAATGAATCACAGTCCCAAAAGTCTGTTTTGGATATTTAATGACTCATAATATGTAGCAGAAGAGACTTGTGGAGTGCCAGAGCTGTAGAACTGACAGACTATATGGTCCTTGGCTCCCCTAACCCTGTGTAATGTTGAAGCTATTGAGCAAGGGGTTCCTGAGTGATTTGTCTAGGTTACATGACACCAGTGGGGGAGAGGGGGAGAATAGCATGGGAGAGACCTAGCTCTCAACCTAGTATAATTTCAAAACTAGTATATGTACCTGATCACCTAAAACATGTGAGCCCATGTATAACCCATGCCTTTGCCATGGAAGAGATCTGGAAGTCATCTTGCACTGTTTCCCTCCTGATGCAAGAGTCCTGGATACCCCTGACCACAGATGATGGCCATTGGTCCTGGCTTCCCCTGACCACAGATGATGGCCATTGGTCCTGGCTTAGTCTAGACCCAAGGAGCTGTATATTTATGGAAGATTTTTATTTTGTCTTTGGATATTTCTGCATACTAATAAAACTATTCTGACATTAGGTCAAATTTCTATTTTTTAAGTATTAACCCATAAGACCGATGGTGACCAGAAGTCGGCATCATAGGTGATGGTAACTTTTGTTCTCTTTCTTAAAATATAGGCCACAGTGCCCACCTTGTAGGAGTGCATTACAGATGTGCTTTATAAAGTATCTACATAGTGTCTGCTTTAACGTAGACACACGAGTTGTAGTTATTACTGACTTCTTAGCATCATGATTGCATGTTCTGCACTTATGCCCTCTGGAGTGATGCAGACTCTGTCTAATCCTGCAAATATTTGAAGGCATTTAGCATGACCCTTTAGGTCTTCAGACTAAATACTCCCTGGTTCCTGGGCCATTCAGTGCATTTTGAATGCATTCATTACTCTCTTTCCCTCCTATTTGTCAATTTCTCCCTTAAAATGTGGTGGCCAAATGTGGTCAGCCCAACGTACCTTACAGTGGAATAATTACTTCCCCTGATCAGAACGTTTCACTTCTAAAACAACCTAGATTTATGTTAGCATTTTTTGGAAGCCAGATCACACAGTTGGCTCAAGGAAAACGTGATTCTGCTTTCCAGAACATTAGCTGTGTCTCCCAACTTTGTGTCAACCGCAGATTTGACAAGCATGATTTTTATATCTTCATCCAAACTGTTGATAAAGTTGTCGAACAAGAAAGGCCAAAGGCTGAACTTAATTCAAGGCACACACCTCTGATCTTTGTCTGTGAACTGACACCCATCCGTGCTGTCTGTCTGGCGACATTCTTTCACTAGCTTCAAATCTACCCGCCAGCACTATCAAATATAAATCAGCAAGATAACTCACTCCTTGTGATTTTGAAATTGGATGTTGAATTTATCTGTATTCAAAATGCTATTCTAGTATCAATATGGCAGATATTGAATGCAAAATTGGGACAATGTGAACTCAGAAAATAATTTCATGTTTGAATTCCTACATAATGCTGAAAGAAAACAGTTACCTCCAGGTATGAAATGAGGATGCTATTGCCAGATTACTTATTTTTCCAAAGTGTTTTTAAAATCACGCTCTGGGTCCAAGGGAAGTCAGCATGTAGAATGTGTGTGCGTGTGCACGCAGGGGAATTATAAAAACATGAAAATATAATTCAGAAGTCATTTTGTAGGACCTCAGAGAGAAACAGAGCTCTTTCAAAATTATTGGGGAAGATGTAATAAGAAGTCCTTATTCCTAGATAATAATTACTTTCTCTTAATGATTCTCAGAAAAGGTTCTTAAGCTTTGGCATCTTGGGCTGAAACTTCATTCTCTAATTTAGCATGCTATGCTTTCAAATAAAAAAAAAAAAAAAAAGAAGTGAACCAAGTTTCTTGTGGTGTTTCCTGAACCTGCTTTTCCCTGGTTTACATGGCAGAGATAAAGTAGATTATTGGTCATTTATAACAAAGACCAGAAGCCAACCAGTGAGCATTCTTGGGTTTCTTTGGGGTACTTTTAAAGGCTTTTCTTTCCATTCTTCTGTCTTAGTTCTGACCTTCTTAGGTTCTTCAGCCCGTACCTGAGAACACGTTCCTTAACATCTTAAACTCTATTGCCGTTAACTTGCTTTCAGATGTCAAGGTGAACAGGTGAGATGCTAGCACTCTCCAAGGCCAGGGAATAAAGTCAGAAGGCTCCACAATCTGAATAGCCTAGGAATACTGTCCCGTGCATCACTGACCCCTCTGTCTTCACCAATCCCCACCCCCATGGCATGTGGTGATTGAGTACCAGTGGAGAGCAAAACCAGACTTAGTTCTACTCAGTGTGATTGCAGATGAGGGAAGAAATAGATATTTACATGATCAAGAATAGATTTAATCTCATGAAAACTCCTATAGAGGAAATGGTTCCCATCACTAGAGAGGTGTGGACATTTCCCATAGAAGGAATAGTCTGAAGGGTGAAGTCAGAACCTAAGAGCATCACCATCCAAACAAAACAAAACAATATTGCAGGGTCCAACATGGAAGTAAGGTCAGAGTGCAGGCAGGAGAGTTCCAAAAGGTGGGTGGGACGAGGTACTGAGAACCAGAGGGAAGAAGGGAGTAGATGAACTATTTGTTAGGGAGGGTCCTACAGTAATCAGGGATGTTATAAATGGTACTGTTAGCATCTTTCAAAGCAAAGAAGCCATGCAGTGACTGAGGGTGGGCATGCATACTGGGCCCTGTGTGCAGTGTGATGGGTTGTACATTCAGTGTAGTGTATGGGAAGGAGGTGAGAGAAGAGCCAAGCAAGAGTGAAGAAGGAATCCCACTAAAGCAGAGGTTCTCAACCTTCCTAATGCTGTGACCCTTTAATACAGTTCCTCATGTCGTGGTGAACTCTAACCATAAAATTATCTTTGCTACTTCACGGCTGTAGTTGTGCTACTGTTATGAACTGTGATGGAAATATCTGATATGCAGGACACCCGATAGGCAACCCTGAAGGGGTCGTGACCTACAGACTGAGAGCCTACCTCTGCTGGCGGGACAAGGCATGGAGGTATAGACAGAGAAGGAACGCTTAGATTAAACTGCTTGGATTTGAAACTGCATCTGGGGATGACAGGAAAGAAGTGTCCTGGGGGAACTTAAGGTGTGACACCATGCATTTTATATTCTCTTCTGTGCTTATAGAGATGTGATTCTAAACATCAAATTGTATAGCTTTAGTGATATACAGTGGAAACAGCACAATAATACGAATTTCAAAGAAGAATCAGAATTCCTCTAGGCTTTGGACATAGTGATGAGATGTGGGTGATTATAAGAAATATGGAAATATGAGTATCTTTGAGAAGATGAACATACAGAAGATAACCCGCACTGTGGTCTAGACCTGGATGTGTAAGGATGCTAAAGTTCACTTTTAAGAGGAATAACACATGAGGTTTATTTTGATCATTATTCTCGTGACTTTTGAAGCCTTAGATCCTATTAAAGAAAATGCAGCAAGCCCCCGCCTGCACGGCCACCTGTCTCTACACAGTTTCCTTCCTTCTCCATTTGCCTAGCCACAAAATTTCCTCATGCCAGAAAATCCTTCCAGTGTGCAAGAGGAGCTTTCGGGTCACATGTATATATATTTGAGCCTTTGGGACTCTGTGATGACATAGTCAAGTCTCAGACTAAGCCAGGTGCCCGTTTTCCATCTGAACGCCTTACAAATTGTGTGGTCAGGGCTCAGAAATCAGAAACCTGGGAAAGGTGCCATGTGATGGGTGCAGCCACCCCCAGTACCTTACATGTTATCACCATCACTTAACACATAGTGCAGGAAATCCTGCTCTTGGCAGAAGAAATTCAAAGGGCCACTTCATGATCTCCTTTGATTTCTTTGTCCCTGGGTAACACCAAAGTGTGGGCAAATATATACTTTTTTTCCTCAAGTGAATTGCAGTGACACTCCATTTCTTTTCCCCCGCATCTTCAACCTATTTTCCTATTGTCCTTTGAAAGTCCCTTGCCCTTCTAGGCTGACCAACATGTTGCCTGCCTGCCCAGGGGTCTACTGCAGACTCTTACCTGTGCCTTGATGTCCATGCATCTTCTCTTGTTTGCCAGGTTCTGACTTTGTCATATGTCAGTCCTCCTTGGCCTCAGTATGCATTCCACCTTGTTGCCCCACTGGCTTGCTTTTTCTACCTAGTATACTTATTTAACGCATTTCTATTTTAGCTTATTTCAAGCCCCATAGCTTCCATCAGAAATCCATGCATGGCAGTAGCCCATTGTGTGACTCCGATATTGCTTCTTTAGTTCATCTGGGCAATAGCGTTTGTCGAAGGGCTACTCTGCTCCATGTACCAACATTCCAATAATCCATGTGGTTGCCAGAGGGTGATTTTAAGACACAGAAAAATGTTGTGTTATTCTTGACACTGGACCCCAGGGCCACGATTTGATCTATTAGAACCATCACATTGTAGAATCTACATTAGAAACTACTTTTAGAACCTACATTAGAATCTATACAGTTTATAGATTGTTCAGCACCATGATTATATCTAGAAAAATATTTCTTTGAAAAGAAGGTAGGTGGTTATAGTGTTGTAGAACTGAAAGCAAGGAAATTGACCCGGTATGATGCATACACAGAACAAGATGGATGAAATCCACAAGATCACAGCATCCTGTACCACCATTTTCTGGTGCAGTGTGCATCACTTAGTCAGATGAGGTGATACACTACCCCTTCTCACCTCCTGCCACATGAGCCTTCCCTCAGGATGGCTGGAGGCAGCATGCTCAGCAAATGTCAAGGCATTTATTTCCAGGTATGTTTTACTCTTCGGGTAAGTCTTCATTTTGCACCTCCTCTGAACTGTTCAGGTATAGCAAGCCCGATGAACCCTTCCTTGCCTTGCTAGAAGCTCTAACTGTTTAGGCAACACGGTCAGATTTCCAGCTTTGGCCTTGGAGGTGTGGGGAGTGGATGAAACGTTGGCTCCTTCTGACTTTTCTCCTCTGTCTTCTCTGGGCAGAATATCTCCATGCATAATACAGTTGGTGGGACCATGACGGGACCCGGAGCTCACCAGCTAGGCAGCACTCGGATGCCCAACCACGACAGCAGCGTTGTGATTCAGCAAGCCATGCCTTCTCCCCAGTCCAGCTCCGTCATCACTCAGGCTCCTTCCACCAACCGCCAGATCGGGTAAGAAGACTTCCTCTCTTGTCTCTGGAAGAGCTCAGGCAGCCTTTTGTATATTCTCCCTGGTTCTGGTGCTTGGATTTGTTGTTGTTTTTTTTCCTGTCTGATATGATGCTGCCAAAAGAGTGATGCTTCGGATGAGAAAAGGCGTCTCCATTTGCTTGGAGCTATTTTGATCCTAGATGTCGAGGGAGAAAGCTATTCATTATGTGACCTTATTTCTTCAAATAAGATTGGGGAATGGCAGACAAAAATAGTGGTGTTATGCAGACCACAGAAGACTGCTCAGGAGAAACGTTTGGTGACAACAGAGAGGAGTTCTGCTATCCCAGGTTCCTCCTGGCAGTGTGACCCCAACCACAACCCCTTTCATAAGAGGTTTGCAGCTGCTTGGCTAGGCCACCTGTATATTCTACAACTGCCTTTCCTTCTGGTCTTTCTTTCCTACCTCTTTCTTGTTATTTCTTTCTCATCAGCCCTTCCCGGCCTTTCCATTGTCCCACACTTGTCATTTATGAAACAAGGCAATATTGAGACCTTGAGGGAAACTGGTAGAAGTATCTTGACATCCATCCATATCATGTCCTGGAAATTGTTCTAGCTTCTTTACATCAAATGACTGGTTCAGCCCCTTGCTGCAGAGTGTGGTCTGACCATCAGCAAAGCGGGCATTACTCATCAACTTCTTAGAAATGCAGAATCTTTAACCTCCCCACTTCCTTATCTCCAGAATGAGGATGGAGTTGGTTCGTTACAACCTCTAAAGAGAGGCACTGACTTCTTGAGCGTACACTGATGGGCACTGACAATTGGCTGCCCCTGAAGCCAGGAGGGGAGCTTCCTACTTCCTAGGCTCTGTACTCACATCCAAATGCAGTCTGGATTCTCAGAGGGCTATTAGCTGGGGTGACTTAAAACAAAATTTTGATGCTTCCTTGCATTTTTTTCCTTGTGTCTTTCCCCCTGATAACAAGAGTGGGCACAGGACAAAGCCTTGGCTCACTCCTTGCGTGCTCTAGAATAGGGAACTGTGTCTCAGACTTCTCGATTAGGTGCCTCAGAGGGACAAAGCACAGACAGTGAATGAGGATATTCAGGTCCCTGCTTTTGCTTTAAAAAACCAGTATCATTCTAGCCAAGTATCTTTGTTTCTTCTCAAGCAACTTGGAAAGCAAGCCCTGCCACTATCTCTAAACCACAATGTCCTTGGAGGGTAATGTGGTTTCATTAAAGATGGTGTCTGCATCTCGGGGGACTCCTTTTCTCTTGGGCCCTGGGCCCTGGCTTCGGGCAGACAATTCACAGCTGGATCAGCTAATTATCATTATTTTATTTTTCTTTCAAGGAGGGGAAAGCATAAAATGTGCTAGAGTTTACTAGCAGTTTTACAGCATTCTTTCCCCCCTGCAGCCCTCGCCTGCCCCTTGTACCCCTGCCCACAGCCCTCTCTGAGGCCCTGAGTGTTCCCCATGGTTAACACAGCACTGGGTTTTATGAAGCAATCCTTTTAAGGCTAGCACTAAATTTTAAGATGGGTGTCGACTCTGTCAATAATTTACCCAGCTGGCCCCAGACTGTACATTTTGGGTGACATTTGTAGGCTGTGCCACTCTGCCATTCTTTCTGCTTCTTGGGGGCATTGTGTGCATCTCCTGATGTGTTCTAGGAGATAATTGTCCCTTTTAGGACTCTGTCTCTGTCTCGTTGCCCAGCTTGAGGGAGGCTATTTCTTTTCTCCAGATCCTTCCCTGTCGTGCTTACTCTGTTGATTCAAAACCCCCACATCCTGCCGCTCCTGGGCTTCTTCTCCTCCCTGTGACCCATCCAAAACTCTGCCCAGATGATCGAGGGGCTCAGCAGGACCCAGCCCTGCCCTTCTCACCAGTGGATTGAGTATGGAACCCTAGGTGGTAACACTTGGGGATGGTTGGCTCTTTTATTTCCCTCAGCAAAGAGGAAATGAGTGCTCATTTTAAAATACGAGTTCCCCCGGGAGATGTCTGCAAATGAGCATTTGAAATTGCAGATAGCTTTTTTAAAATTTCTAGTGTGTGTGGGGGGTGTGTGTGTGTGTACGTACGCATGTGCACATGCATGAGCATAGAGAACCATATTGTAGTAATATTCTGATTTTTATCACAACCTCAAATATTTAAGTGTCAAAATCTGGCCAAGCCACCTGCAAATGTTTGTCATGGCGATTGGCCAACAAAAACAGCACGCAGCAATGAAAGTCTTCATTCAGGCTCAGTGCTGAAGCTGCATCCAGCCAGAGAGACTGGGACCCACCTGTGCCCACGCACAACACTCTTGTGCTGTGGCCAGTGGGTGTGTTCACAACTGGAACTTTGTAGGAGACAGGACTGCCTGATTCCTGTCCCTGTCTTTTCTTCCCTTTCACTGGGGCTTAGATTCTGTAGCCAGCCCTCTCTGTCTGTCTGTCTCTGTCTGTCTGTCTCTGTCTCTCTCTTTCTCCCTCCCTGCCCCCACCCCCTTTTCATGCTGTAAAGCTTAAGCTTAGAGGCTTGGCATATAGGTCTGCAAAATGGATGTGATGCCAGTTATCAGCGAAGCCATCCACGACCAAGGGTGCACACCCTTGTAGGGATCTAGTTTTCACACTTGGGCTGGTGGGGGACAGACACTGAGACAAAGCAGACCAAAATGAGTGCAAATATAAAAACCTGAAGAAATATTAAGTATGTGGGCACGCAGCAGATTCATCTTCTATTCTATTCCACGGCGACCCCTGCTACACCCTTTGCTCAATTCTGTAAAAGTAGTGCTATTATCTCAATAGAAACTGGAGGGAAGTATAAATATCCCAAATTGCACTTGGCTGGTTAGGAAGGCTAGAAAAACATGTGGCTCTGGCGAATGTGGGAGCCATCTCCAAACCAGTGACTGCGTGTGCTCAGGAAAACTGGCAGATGCCCTGTCAGGAAGAGTGTCTTTGGCTGATTGATGGGGGTGTTTTAGGAGATAAGTTTCCCAGATGGGGTTAAAAAAAAATGAGCTATGGGTTGTGGAGAGACAAGAGAGACAGAAAACAAGCATGTGTTAACTAGAGATGAAATCGATTTAGCCTTGAACCAGCTATGTGGCACATTCCAAACGGTATCTCTACCCCAGTCATTTTTATTAGATATCGTATAACACGCTCATTAACTCGGGATCAAGTCAGCGAAGCCTGGGAACGATGGTGCATAAGCAGGTAATGGCAATGTAAAACCCACAAGCCTCTCAGTGTCTCTCTTAACGCGAGGCATTTCTCGAGGAGCTGGTGGTTAGTGGAGAAGCTAGATGGTGATACTAATAGAGCCAAACGTTCTTAGAGAAGTGTGTTTCCCTCTACGAAGTGCTAGATGATACATGTGGAGTCCTTCTTCGGGAAGGTGACACAGATAATAAGGACACGGAATTCTTCAACAATGTTCTACAGTAAAGGGTTGTGACAGGTTGTTAGAGGCGCCGTTGACCTACTGACCTATTCTCTGGATTTTCTTCTTGCTTTTTACTTCTCCGTATACTGGGTAAATGCATGCTCATGATGAGGGAGGCATCACAGTAGTCGCTTATAATGAAAATTCTACACATTTAGCATTAGAATATATACACGTGAAACATTTTGGTTGCATCAGTTAGCCAGCTGCACTAGGAAATCTGGCGATAAGTTTAAACAGAATATAAAGCTGCTTAGGTGGTAAATTCCTCCCTGATTTCACTAAGATTCCAGTCCATGGGGTACAAATGCCTACACCATGCATAGTGAGTGGGTATGGGGTCATAATTGCTACCTACACAGAGCTGAGACTACTTCCCCGTAATAAACAGTGCCCAGTGTTGGGAGACGCACTTGTTTTATATAAGAAGGCACTGTTAGCATGGATTCCACATCTTCACACCCGGCCTACGCTGCTTTCTGGTGCTTCCTTGCAACCCCTAATGCTATGTCATGGACAGTGTCCAGTGATGATGGTCCCTCGGGCACACCGAGGAAAACCAACAAAAACAAAACAGAAAAAAAAATGAAAGTAAAGCATAGATGACAAGGCATGGCTGCTTTCTCCGAGGAGGAGAACAAGGAGGCTCCGCTGGGTGGATTGCCATTGTCACTCGGAGTGTCATTAGCTAGGGACGGGCGTCCAGAGGCACGGAGCTCCTAACACTATTCCTGTGTGAAAAAGAAAGAAGGAGAGGTTGAGAAGTGCTGCATCCACAGACAGGGAGTTTAAAAATCAAGATAACAGGACACCACAGTTGAAAATGTGCTACAAATCCTGTGTTTGATATCATCATTAAGAGTTTTCTTAAACCCCTCAACCGAACTAAGCCTAGCTGTGGCTGTCACTGTCCACCGTAGGCTAATGTTGGGGACATCCTGGCCAGTTCCTTCCTGTCGGAGGCAGGGGGGGGTTAGATTTCAGGCTGTCTTGCAACCCTCAGGCAGGACAAGTCCCTTTGAGTAATTCAGTCCAGGATCCATTATTTCCTGCTTTGTGTTTTGCTGAATATCACGGCTATGAGCATAGCTTTATTGTTTAAAAATTGCTAGATCTTTCACAGCCCCGAGAACATTTACGAGGGCCCTTCAGGGGGATTGCTTTCTGAGAGGGTTGACAGACTTAACCATATGGCTTCCGTTAAATCCCAGGCAGAGCCTTGAGAAATTACCTCTGACAAGGGGGCCAGCAGCCTTCCACTCACAGGGTTTTATGTGTGGAACAAAACATTAAGTACTGATACTTGAGGAAATAGAATGTTTCTGAACAGTCAAAGGTTGTAACACCACACAGTATTATAGCCAGATGAAGGAAGGGGTGGAACCGGAAGTCGGGAGCACATGGTTCAAAGTCCAGCAAAGCAGCCCTTGCTCTTGTCTCCGAATCTGGCTACGGCCTCTGATACCTCAGCGACTATTGTATGTTTGTGTCTCAGCTCCTCATCTGGCACACAGAAGGGCAGGTCTGCTTGGCAGAGAAAACTGTAGATCCTTCACGGGGTTCAACTCGTTGTTAGAAAAATCCTTGGTCAAGAGGCTGACAGTGAGGGCAGGGATGCTGATGTGGACGCGATGCTAACCTTACAGTGTGAGAGCTCTGAGGTAGCTCTGTATGCTGTTTCCTGTCATTCTCCAGTGGCTCGAGAGGTAGGCATATGCTTGCCCCCCAATCTCTGTTTTATTGCCCTGGAAGAAAAGTAACATGTCCTCAGTCACCAGCCAGTGATGGACAGAGTTGTCTCGTTGCATCCCAAAAAACACATTGCCTTGTGCCACGGAAGACATGGGGCTGTGTCTGAAATAAGAGAATCATTCCCATGCAGGAGCTGGCTGAGGCTCAGCCTGGTCGTCGTGTAAGAGTGTGTGTTCATCTACTTATTGGGTGGCCTGGGGCAGACACGGATGAGCATTTGGAGCTGACAGCAGCTGCTTCCTTTCGTTGGGAGACTCTAAGGGACAGAGACCCAAGAATGTTGTAAGTATTTGGAAGCAGACTGGACCCGTGTCTTGGAGACTCGCTGAGTCAAACACCTCCTATTCAGGAAGACTGAAGTCTTCGAAGGCTCTGACACTTGGTGGCTCAGCTCTGGCCTTCCTGGCTTGCAAGGGAACCACCATTCCCTACAGTGAATTGAAGCCTGAAGCTTAGAGTCTCATTTCTGTACCTGAAAAGCAGAGGTCTGTCTCCTAAGCTTCCAGGAAAGTGTCTCCATATTTGCTCACCTGTGTAGTCTGAAGCAGACACAGGTGAGGCTCAGTTGCAGAGCAAGTAACCAGGGAGCACCGTTTTGTGCCTACGGTAAACATTGACAGGCTGCTGTGTGCGAGGCCAATCAGGAAGATTTGCAGGGAAAACAGCTTGCTCATCCCAGTGATGCTAGGTAGGAGGGGGCTCATGGGAAAGTTAAGAGCTTTTCATTCTGAGGGTGTGAAATCCAGGCAATTCACTGTCTGCCATGTAAGGGTTCATCTCAGATCTCAGTTCCCCAAGGCCATGTCCCTCCATGTACACAAGAAGGGAATCAAACACACAATTACGAAAGTCAGTCCCTGCTCCAGATTACTCACACAAGGTCTCTCGTTCCCGTCCCAAATTTACTATGATTGTTATGATTTTAGTTGGCTTTCCAGAAGCTGAGCCTGGTGAGAGCTGTAGACGGTTTGAATACCAGGATATGTCCATTTGTTGCAGAGAGCGTGACCAGAACAGAATCCAGGAACAAAGGGAGGTCCACACAGACAACAGGCCTTGTTTGGGAAGCCAGGGAGACCTGCCTCTGACTCCACTGATGGCTGGATAGGCTCAGCATCTTCTCCATCCCCATAGCCCCTCATTAATTCCACACACAACTCTATTATGTGGAAATCACTGCACCCACTTTACAGCTGGGTAAAGTGAGGCTCCCTTTCCTTGGGTTATCCTATGAATGAGCTAAAGCAGATGTAAAGCTGGACCATCTACTCTACCCTTCCATTCCTCATCTGGGAGGACTTGCCAGAAGAATCCAGGCTCCTTTCCTAGAACCAAAGGTAATAGTGATAGTGTTCATAGCTAAAGGTGAGGTGATTGGGCGCTCAGTGCTGTCTGCGTCAATGGCACCTACCCACAGTCAGGAGGCAGAGAGAGAACAAATGCTGATGATAAACATTCTCTCTCTCTCTCTCTCTCTCTCTCTCTCTCTCTCTCTCTCTCTCTCTCTCTCTCTCTCGTTCTCTCTCTCTTTCTCCTGGGACCTCAGCCCACGAAATGGTAAAGATCAATTATAATACGAGCCTTCCTCAATTAATCCAGCCCAGAGGTTTTTCTCCCACCATTTCTCAGGAGAAGAATGGGAAATGGTAGAGTAGGCAGCCCACTTTGCCTCCACTTTGGCTCCTTACGATGATGACCCAAGGTGAGTGAGCCTTACTTTACTCAGCTGGAAAGTGGGTGCAATAACTCCCATGTAATAGAAGTTGGTATAGAATGAATGAGTGGCGAAAAGGCTGGGGCTATCCAGCCAGCAGTGGAGTCTAGAGGCATGTCTTCCTGGCTTTCCAAACAAGGCCTGTTGACTGCGTGGACCTCCCTTTCCCACTTGTTCCTGGGTTCTATTCTGGGCACGCTCTCAGCAACATATGGACACACCCTTTAGTTCAGATAGTCTATGGCTCTCACCAAACTCAGCTTCTCCCTCCCCCTGCAGCGCTCAGCTCAGAGAGCCTAGAGGGCTGAGCAGTGAGGGGAGTGTTAAAGAGAAGATGGAGGTAATGACTCATCTTGTTTCCATAGTGCTGGGATCACAGAGGGTGGGGCCATTTGGATGAACTGGTAAGGTCAATGGAGCCAAACTCTACTTTTAAAATCATTCTGCTGCCTCGAGTTAAGCCACAGTATATTTTTAGTGGCAAAATTAAACAAAACCACAACATTATAGGTGCATATTCCAAACCATGCCTCTCTAAAACACTGAAAAAAAAAAGACTTTAAAATAATCCAAACTGAACTACCCAACACTCTTAAAGGTGACTGTGGGCTTTTATAGTCCAGGTGCACCCAAATGAAAAGGGTGTGTATATGTATACACATTTTCTAATATTTTGTTTAACTGGAACATAATTTAGGCTGACTGGTGTGATGCCTTATTTAAAACACTCGAAGCATTTTCCAGCTGTATCCAGTGTATTCTGAATAGCAAGGGTTTTCCCATGTCATGAATACTCTTGTATAGTTTTCTTCTTTCATGACACAAGGTGACAAGTAAGAATAAGATTGTAAGAGGAAAACAGAACACCAGAGGCACAGGCACTTGCCACACCAAGCCCGACGTGTGGCTCAGTCCCTGAGGCCAACATGTGGCAAGGTTTCACTCTGCTCTCTGTGCATCGTGGGTCATGGCACATGCGCATTCTCACAAGGTGAATAACGGCAATGAATTTAAAGAGAAAAATAGCCTCTGTGGATTCAGGATTTCTTTGCTTATATTTCGGGAAATATGAACAGTTCCCTGTTGTCTAGAAAGATTGTTTTCAGAAGGGCTCATGTTTTTATTTCTCTGACACCCTGACATTACTCGCCCATGGGAAGATGAAGTGCTAAAGCTGGCATCCTAGAGGTGGTGGTGACTGGCCCATCTCAGACTGGAGAGGGGACATTGATGTAGATGAAGATCCCCACTTTCAATAAGGAGGAAAGTATGCTGCAGAATGGGCCAGAATGTGCTGTCAGTGGAAGGCTATGGTGTCTGTGGAGAGAGTAGGTCGGATGTGGAGATGGGGGCGGGGGAGGGCATGCATCCAGAGCCATCCGACCTCTCTTCCCTCCCTCCTGTTTTCTCCTCATTCCAAGAAAGAAAGAAGCTGGACTTGGAAAAGTTGGAAACTTTTCACCTAAAAGGAAATAAAAAGTGTACATAAACTATCAAAGAATACACGTACTCCCATCTCCTTTTATTGTGCATAGAGATGGTATTTATTTATCTTGGTTCTGTAGGTAGGTACTTTGCAGAGAGTGTCTGTTGAGATTTCTTCTTCCTGCTCCTTCTCCTCCTCTTCTTCCTGCCCCCCTCCTCCTCCTCTTCTTCCTCTTTTTCTTATTCCTCCTCCTCCTCCTCTGCCTCCTCCCCCTCCTCCTCTGCCTCCTCCTCCTCCTCCTCCTTTACCTCCTCTTCCTCCTCCTCTTCCTTCTCCTCTTCCTCCTCCTTCTCTTCTTTCTCTTCCTCTCTTTCTTTGTATCTGTCTTACTCTTCATGTATGTGCATGTATGCCTCTCTGTGTGTGCATGTGTGTGAGTGTGTGTGAGAGAGAGCGAGAGAGTGTGAGGGAGAAAGAGAGAGAGAGAGATTTATAAAACAAATGTGTGAAACTTTGAGTGCCCCACCTCAAGCCACAGACAACCCATCTAATATCGGGTACACTGCGTTCCATAATTATTATTGCCATTAGGAATAATTATTATTTGCCCCGTTGAGTTGGCAGTTTGGAGCCTGCCCGAGACTGAGGCTTCTCACAGGAGCCATGAAACACAAAGGACAGAGCAATCACCCACAAGTGCTTGAACACGTTTGCACCACACCCTTCTCCTGGTTCAACTTCACTGGTTTCCTACCCAGTGGCCGACGGATGCAAAACTGTACAAAGGAGGCCCAACGACACACAGAAGCTCTTTGACTGCATAACTAAGTTCTTGGCTTTTCTTACGTTTGAAGGTGAAAATAAGTTCTTTTGGATCCTTCAAGTTTATTTAAAAATTCAAGAACAAATAAGAAAATATCTCTTCAGCAAGAGGGTAAGCTGAAGTGGCTTAGTCCAAAATGTAGGGAAAATAAAGGGAGTCAACAAACAGAAAGCAGAGGGCTTATTTGGAGTTGGATTATGTACAATATTGCCTGTCTCTTTGCTTGCTTATCTGTTTATTAGTGCATTTAAATTTTTGAGACAGACACTTGGTCCTCACCTGCAATTTTTCTTAGTTAACCTACTTGGCCACAGATGTGATGGCCTGCACATTCTTTACTGTTTCTCATTCCCTGTGCTGTCTTATATGAAGTGCCTGAACCACAGATGTCCCCCATGCCTTCCTCAGGGATTCATGAAGGCCAACATAGTCTGGTGTTCCTTAACCAGTGTAGTGCTCACAGCAGACACTGTGCCTGCTAAAAGGGACGCCAGACACAGAAGGAAAAGGATCAGGACAAGCCATTCTTGTAGATGAAGTTTCTCCAAGTCACTTCCTGGGTTCCTTGCCAAGCCTGTCCCACACTCATGGGTGCCTAAAAGGAGCAGCACGTGCCCTGCGTGCGGGGTCTCTTTCCTTAGCCTCTTTTTCCCCAAGGTGGGTGGTTGTTAGATCAAGTAGCTAAGCCAGCCAGACCCCTCCCCCAAGAGCTCCAGAAAAAACTGCCGAATGTCTGTAGTTGGCATCTCAGTCCCAACATGACTGATTGTCAGCTCTGTTTCTACAGATACCCAAACAGTCCATCCATTCTCCTCTGCCAAGTTGCCGCTGCTCCTGTGGTCAGAATAGACCGGGGTCACCTTGCCAGGAGCCAGGGGAAGTGTCACATCAGTGTGATAAATGCTTCCTAGCCAGTCAAGAGTGAGGTGACTTGGTTCATAGGGCATCACAGATATGCAGGGCGGTGAATAGCCTGTCCTGATCTGGGCATTGAAAAGAAGCCTTTCCCCTGTTTCCCTTTGCTAACTAGTTCCCCTTGGTGAACAACTAAGAAGCAAATGAAAGGCGCTTTCCAGGGATTTGTGGCGCTGGATATTATTTATAGAAAAACTGTTTAACTGGGAAACTCTTACAAAGGGGCACTCCCATCTGGGTTTTCATAAAAGATGAGAAGCTGCCCAGCAGAGCAGCAGAAACCCAGCAGTCTCCCCACAGCGTTAAAGCCGCTCCTAGGTAAGGTTTCATGGGAGTACAGGGCTGCTGGCTTTTCATTTTTCATTTGTCCTAGGAATTTAGAACAAGGCAAAGTCAAGGGACAGGGGCCCCATCAACATGGGGCTTAATAAAATGGAATCTGAATATGCTGCTTTCCAGCGGTAGCCTTCCACGGGTGTGATCACAGGGAGAATCCTTTGTTCATAATCACAGGGAGTGTGCATTGTTTAGATCAGTCCTTGATCAGTTCCAACTTAACCCAAATGTCTTGTGGAATGGAATCCACTTTGGCCTGGCAGCAAGAAGGACTTGTTTTTAAGGACTTTGCATAGAAAGTATCTTCCCCTTCATGTTCTCATGAGGGTTTCTCTAGAAAGCTCGGAGCTTTCCAAAGTCTAGTTCTTAAATTGTTTTTTTTATGGCGATGGGTCTGATTTTTTTTTCGTTTATTAAATTTCTTTCTATTAATTGACTTAATTTTAGGCCCTGTCCTCCATTTGTTCAGTGAAAAAGAGGTTCAAGGTATTGTTGGTGTCTTTGAAATTAGGTGGACACATGGGTTTTAGCAGCTAGAACCACAAGGGGCTCAAGGCAAGTTAACTGACAGAGCCAGGGACAGAAGAGGGCCGGCACAAATACAGCCTGATGATAGGAAAACTCTTGTTTTCTCAGTCACACAGAAAAATTTCTTATTTAAATAAAAACAGACTGACAATAAATAAACAAATAAACATTTTTTAAAGAAAAGTAGACTACAGAATATTGTAATGGGATATCTACATGCCACAACATTAAGTTTGATAATTGGACTATGGGCTCTTTAGGTCCGCTCAACCGGACGAGATCTAACCTGCTCAGGATCTCAAGGATAAAGGCCGTGAGGGCGCCTAGGCAGGCCGGACACCTGTGTTCAACCACAGCAGATCCACATTTGATAATTTTGTTGCTATTTTTTTCCCTAGAAGAGTTCCATGGAATAATGGGTTCTCTAGAAAGAAAATAGTTTGAAAAGTACAGAATGTGGAGCGGTTTTTTCCCCTCATTCCCACTTAAGTTAAGTGTGAGTTTGCGGTTAACAGGACCCAGGCACCATCCTCAAGACCATTTTCCTGGAGCCGTGATGAGACCATCACCCGTGGAAAGTGGAAGAACTTGGAGTAGAAACCTAAGGTTTCCAAAGTGACCGGAAGCCTGTGCAAGCCAGAGCATTTAGCATGTAGAGAGTGCTAAACAGCAGAGGGAAGACAAACAGAAATCCCTCCAGAACCCGTGCATCTTAGTGTCACCATAGAAGTGAGAGCCTCACTGCACCTCACCCTGTGAGTCAGGACAACAGGATAAACCTGGCTGGGCAGAGGGGGCAGAGGGCACGGACTGAGAGTGTTGTATCCTGCCTCCTCTGTGGGCCTCCTCTGTCTAGGTTTTTATTTAATCCTCCAGTATTTCACTACCATTTCCTCTTTCTCTAGAGTTTTGCTTCCCCAACAGTTCGGCATTCCCCTAAGCTCGAGGGCTATAGTATGGCCTCTTCCATAGAATCATCCTATACTGTACCATACGCCAGGATAGCCCTTAACTTGTTCATAGGCTCAGTGAGCAAGACTGGCTTGTTTGTGAATCTTGACTATTGAATGTGTGTGGTTACGGACTGAAAGGTACTCTTCCAGAGGACCCATTCGAGTCCTAATGCCTGGCATATATAAATGACACCTGACTTAAGATGTAATTCAGGTTAAGACATGGACTTGGATGGGTCCAAAAATCAATAACTGAACTCCTTATGTGGAGGCGGAGAAACCGAATCACAGGGGGACGTGTCATGTGACTACACAGACAGACATGGAGCTGGTACAGCTGAAGGCCATGGAATGCGGAGGACTGTGGGGAGTATTCAAGGCTAGGGTTAAGCTACACACATGGTCTGCCTCAGAACTCCAGAAGAAAAAGCTGGGCAGCACCGCCATGTCAGACTTCTAGCCTCCCAAACCAAACACATTGCTGTTGTTTCTAAGGCATCCAGTCTGGTAATTTGTTATGTTAGTGAAGCTTCAGGAACTAATACGCATGCCTTCATGGCTTATGGAGCTGTCTACCTTGGCAAGAGAACTGTGGTAAAAGATCTACCACCCCACTCTCCTTTTATTGAGCTATAACAGATGTGGGGATAAAAGTATTAAGAGGAAAAATAAAAAGGCAAGCTAAGAACCAGAGCAAGACTACATCCTACAGAATGACTGTCCTGTAGCCAGGACCTCTTTGGCGACACACTCTGAGTTTCCATGGCTACGGGAGGGAATGCGGAGGCCTGCTCAAACCAGGAAGGGCCACTGTTGATATCTTTTCAGAAAAGAACTTAGTAGACTCCCAGCTTTCTCAGGACTGCACATCCACACTGTGGAAGACAGTACTCCCTGAGGTAAACAAGGAAGGTTCTTCACCCACTCGTGTTCTTCAACCATGAGTGCTAACCATTGCACCTGTGTCCTTCAGCCACAGTGCTGTTACACACATGTTCTTTGGCCACACGTGCTAACAGTCGCATGCTGCAGTACGTGCTTGTTGTGTCTTGAGCTATCTGCCCTATAATTTGCAAAGGAGGGAAGGTCAGTATCCAGACAGGCTGGGCATTTCTGAACTGAGCTTTCTGGAAGTTTGCAGTAACCCTATCATACAGTCTTCAATACTTCACTGCTTGGTCACAAGGGAGGCCATAAGAGATGGCTATGAAGGGCAGCCCAGGGTGGGCTTTGATTTTAATCTGCCTGTGCTTATGTTTGGCCAGGAAATCCTGCATTTGTAGGTGTATCCACATTTGCATTTGTGTATAATTATGTTATTATAATTATTTTTTTACAAGTACTGAATGGAATTTTCAGAGGTTGGTTACACTGGGCCTTCACCCTGTTTTCCTGCAGGCCAGGTGCCCAGTTGGAACTGCTGTACCCCACTCACATCATCTTGAAAAGGGGAGTAGCTTAAATGGTGACACTGCTTTTTTTTTCCCTGTAGTTTCTTCCTGGTTCTTTTCAAAGACTTCTTCTACCTTCTTCTAGGGGATTTAAAGGGAAAAAAAAAATCGTTGCATCTGTATGTTCCAATCAATCTAATAGACTGAAAGATCCATAGAGCACCAGCACTACCTGCAGAATTGTGTGGTAGGTGAATGGAGCCAGAGATACTCCCCCAAAGTGAGACCCTGAGTAGGGCTTAGTGTTAGGAACAAAGAGGCAGAGTTTGCAAGTCAATCACAGGGTGGGGATTTCAAGTTAGTAGTGTTAGGGTTAGTAGTGTTCCTGACACTTGAAAACAAATGTTTGCCATCAGGAAAGTTACTTAACTTTTCCATGGTATGTAAACAAATTGCTTTTCTTGTCTCAGCATCCTCCTTGTTTGTAGGCTCATTTGAGCGCTCCTATCTTTAGGACTTTGCAGTTTTAGGATCCACATGATCCTTCCCTTAATAGGCTCGTCAGATCATGATGTCACCTTGATTTCCATAATACTTTTAATGAGCCAGAAAATTGAAGTAATTCTCCTTGCCAAACCATTGACTCAGCTTGTGGTCCTCACCCTTTCTGGACAGAACTCTGCCTGGGTGTCTTCCAAACACATGTTCCTCTTGGAGTCCTGGTGCAAGACCCCCGGGCATATGTGATGTCTGCCCTTATCAGTGGATAAAGGAGGGGCAGTTTGTTCCCCAGGTTAGCCAACAGCACTGGCAGGGATCCAGGATGTTCTTTCAATTTTTCTAAAATAAAAACTAGAGGAATATAGTCATAGGAGTAAGGGAACCTTTTGCAAGTTTCTTTACAATAGGGTAATTTTCCCTGCCAGCTATCCAGACTCCCAGACACCCCTTATCCACTGTGCTCTCTGACTGCAGTCTAGCACTGCACGTTTGCCTGACTTAGTCCCTCTTCCTGAGCCTTGTAATTCTCAAAAGAAGTAGAGAATTATCGGAGGGAAGGAAAAGGACCAGGATAAACGTAATCACATTTACCATCGACCCTGTTCTTTTGGCATAGTAAAGAGAAGCAGGCACACACCATGAATTTCAGGTTTCAAAAATCATTTAAAAAATTCCAATCTAAATAGAAAACAAGCTCTAATTTAATAAGGCTCCGAAAAGTGGTTTGTAAGAAAGCGCCAGTAATAATCAAGTCCTGGCTGGCCGCAACAATTGGGAAAGAGTGGCACCTCCCAGCATGTCCTCGGGCCATGTGTGTCTGTCCCCCCTAAAACCACTCTTCGGTTTGGCACACTTTCTCACCTGGCAACTGCTGAGCTCCTGGGGCTGCAGACTGGCATGCCCTGGCAACACCCCACATTCACCACTGATGGCAGAAAACCAGAGCTGAGGTGGAAAGGGTGGTCCAGCTCTGGCTCTGTGACCTGCCACAATAAGATGTATGTCATTGTAAGAGCTGGATTGTTAGACCCTTAGCATCCGAGTCGTTTATTTATTTATCTACGCTTGACTTCACTCAGGAGGGGGAACTTGGGGGGGGGGCAGAGAAAGACAATCCAAGATTAAGAACAAAAAGAAACTTATAGGAGAAAGGAAAGAAATGCAAGACTATAAACCATGGAGATGGTATTTATCACAATGGCCATATAGTAAGAGAAATGAGATTTCCGAAACTGTCACATCTGTCTGTTCTGGATGTCTTGTATAGGTTCACACAGATGTTAAGGACGAAGCAGCCTGTCTAGGGGACCAGTTTGGCCCTCTCATGGAGACCCCTACCCCTCCCACTAATGCTATGACTCACCAGCCAGCATACTGTTTGATGAAAGTACAGTAGGATTCTTTGGAAGTTAAAAAAATAATAATAGTAAGTTTTGTAAAACTAAGCAGCCTATTGCAGAGCTGGAGGGGACTGAAGTGGAGGCAGGGAAAAGTAGAATTCTGATAGAAAGTTCTGAGCAACGCATAAGAGGCTTAAATACATAAAGAGCAAAGCTAAATTTGGACCAATTTCCTGTGAAATCTCTTGTGTAATATTTTCAATTTGTGCATGTTTAATGTGGTTTATTTTCCTAAGGTTCACGGTATAGGTTTTAAATTTAGCCCTGACTGTGCGCATGTGGGGAGAGGTTATAAAACCAGGGGCAGCTCAGCCCAGGCTCCCACTGGTTACCCTTGAGTGGAGAATACTGCTGCCTATCCATGCCCAAAATGCCTTTGTGGGCACAGATCTTCCCTAGCCTTTTCTTCTATTTTTTCTGTCACCTTGCTCTACCAGTGCTGGTTTAGCTTTGTTTGGTTACCCAAGGATGTCCCAAGGAGCTGCAGACTCTAGAGCAAGGTGACAAGTTCTTGTAAGGGGGATAAGTCTGCCCACCTTGGGTTGAAATGAAGGCACCCCCCGAGTCACACTCTGAGTGACTCCGTGCTCGGGATGGAGCTGACCCCTCTATGTGATACTGAGGTTTTATGTGACTGGAATGTTCTCTGTTTCACATGGAAGGATAGATATAAAAGAATTAAAGAGAGAAATGTCCTTAATTTAAACACTAAGATCAATAGTGGCAATAACTAGTTGCTGATTTTCAGTACTAAGATCTTTTAAAATATCTTTTAGAAAATATTCAACAAAACAACTATTTTTCCCCTAAGGCTACTTATTCCTTATAGTCTTGCAAGTCTATGTTCTCAAACCCAAAAGTACTATAAAACAGTTCACATGCTAAAATTCACCTCTTCTTGTGACACCATATATAATGTATAAGTCTTCTGCTCATCATCATTTTACTTTCTTACCTTTTTCTCTCCCCCTCTCTCTCTTACACACACCACACCACACCACATCATATACACATACTGCACACATTCACACACACACACACACACACACACACAAACACACACACACACACCACGTATCCAACACATACACATGCCATACACATACACATACACACACACATACATACCACACACACTGTACTTCGATTAGATTCATCACTATTATCCTATCCTCTCCCTCCCACTCTTTTTCTTCCCAACATTCCCTTCTTATTTTCATGTCTTCTTCTGTTTGGGGCTCACTGAACTTACTTAAGGGTGTCTTCATGAGCATGGGTTAAGGGTTATTTACTAGAGCAAAGTTAACTTACCAGTGGCTACACTGTTGATGAATATGATTCTTATTCTCCTTGCAGACAAGAACTGTCTAAAGTTCCTTAGGGAAGGATGGGTTCTTATAATCCCCTCTCCCTTCTGTGATTGGATGTTGTCTTGAGCAGGAGTGTTGCCACCCCTTCTGTGAGTCCATTGAACAACAAGATATGTCTTTCCACACGATGGTGTTTCAATTTTTGTTTTCTCTCAGAATGAAAATCTTTCCTGAGAGGTGTAACTGGATTACAAGTGGTCAGTGGGTTGTTCCCAAGGCCACTGTCTTCCTTGAAAGGGGGGATGCAATCATTAGCTGATGCTGGCTTTCTTCCCAGCAATGACATTTCTTACCACCAGTGCTGTTTGCTAAATAACTCAAAGGTGTCAGGAAACCAGAAGCCAAGAAATAAAATATGTGCCTTATAGCCTCTCTTTGAAATGTCAACTCTTATACCTTTAAAATATAGGAAGGCTTAAAGAATTACACATTTGCTACATATGTTCTGTATGAACATTTCATTTGCATTATCATCTATCTATCCATCCCTCAAGCCACCAGAGCTCTTTCATATAAGGTACATAGGAGCAGGAATACAATTCACTGGTAAAGTATAATACCATGGGTTCTGTCTCAGGTACTACCAAAAAAAAATAATATTGAAACAAACATTTTAGCTGCAGGTATCAATAACTTTACTCCAACTACCTTAATATATAAACCATTAGTGTTCAATAGTTTCATATTGCTTTCATTGGTGATGGTGAATTTAACCAAGAATGAAATATACCAATCTTATGCCACTTTTTAATATAGAATGGCATTTTCTTTCTATTCCCTCATTATCCACCAAGTAATTGTAAAGATAAAAAAGGTTCAGCAAAATCCCAAGGTAGCATTTTTAGGTAGTGAATATTTTTATTTTGTTTTTTATTACTATGTTTTAATTTATATGAGTATACTGTAGCTGTCTTCAGACACAGCAGAAGNGGGCATCAGATCACATTACAGATGGTTGTGAGCCACCATGTGATTGCTGGGAATTGAACTCAGGACCTCTGGAAGAGTAGTCAGTGCTCTTATCCTCTGAGACATCTCTCCAGCCCGGTAGTGAATGTCGATATGGCTTCCCCCCTTCCTGATGGTATCAGTTCCAGATAGAGTAGAACAAGAAGATAACAGGCCCTGAGAGCTGCCATGTCTGTCTCTTGAACACAGATTCCCTCATCTCTTGCCCATCTGTGTCTCCTGTGTCTTGCCTAATCTACTTTTGCTGAGACCATGGTAAGAGAAGGATAGCTACTGGTAAGCAACAGCAGCATTGACCTCACAGGGCTTAAATTCACACCCAGTAGCATGACCGTTTGGAAGCTTTCCTTAGTCACTTGGTGTCCTGCTCTTTGTTAAAATGAGGATGGCACTTCCACCCAAGGTTGGGATGCTGATGAGACGATGGACAGAATAAACCCCAGCACACAGTAAGTCCCTGGAACATTGTTTGGTCCCAGCTCACTGAGGGGCTAGAAGTGAGTATGTTTCTGTGGCATAGCTAGTTCAGAAAGACTGCAACATTTTTGTAGAACATCCAAGTGAACTTTTTATGCTGGGAATGAACTTTTGAAAAGAATATTTCTTCTCCTCCATTGTTTTAATGGAAATGAGCACCGTTTAGTTGCAAACCAAATTTCTACTTCTATTTCTAGCTAACAGACCCCCTACCATGCATCCCACCTGTGCTTCTAGGGCGCTAGCAGAGCCAGAACAATTCCAAAGGATGTCACGCTTCCTCCATGCATCTCCAGGTCTCCCTTTGGGACTTGAAAGCACAACGGTGTTTGTCACTGAGGCTTAATGCCATTTGTCAGGAAGCCAGGCTGAAAACTCAGCAATCTTCTAAACCTCCTCCCTGCCATTTCTTCAGTACAGAATCATTGCAGTTCAGTTGATTTCCTGCCTCTTCCCTTCTGTGGTAGCTTTGCATGATATCTGTTGGTAATACTCAGAAGATGTGTGTTGATGTACTTATGTCACTTGACTATTTCTTTGAAACCTTCAAGGGGAAGTTTAGCTCTTCCTAGGAACTCACCCTGCTTCTGCCCACCTTCAGTTTAGGGCCGAATGGAAAGAAGGAACATAGCACGCAGAAGACATGGGCTGAAAGTCTCCTTAAAGCCAAGAGCTCCGAACTTTCTTTACTGTTGAGACTCAAAATATGAGGATATCTGGCTGAGAAGACTAGGGGAGGGGACCCTGGAGTTGTGTTAAAATCAACCCTATTTTGTGTTGATGTAGTATTTCTAAAACTGTCATCACAATCTCCCAGTAGTTTGTAGTGGAGTGGGGGAACATGTGAAGAAACCCCAAGGGAGGATCCTGTACTTAGTAGGACATCAAGTTGAGAAGCCCCAAGGGAGGGCCCTGCACTCAGTAGGACAGCAAGTGTAAAAGCCCCAAGGGAGGATCTTACAATTTCCAACTGAGTTGAGTTTGTGGAGTTGTAGCTGCATGGAGAGCAACAACCCCCAAACCAATGGTGAGCACCGGTTCAGAAACTAGAACTGAAGCCCCGCTGGTTCCTCCGTCCCTTTAAGGTTTTCTTATCAGATCAGGTCATCACAGAGCAGATAGACAGGTAAGTCCCGGAGACCTCTGAACCCAATTAAAGTTATACCACAAAGAAATCAAATTCATGTGGTTTGCATTTCAGAGAGCTACATTTGGTGGGCTGTGCTTGTTTTAATTCAGTAACCTAATGCAGACCATGTGAACATTTGAAACGCTTTTAACAGTTAAACCAGCTCAAATAACACAAAACCAGAGCAGCAATAAAGAATGAATTAAAGCTGATTGCAACTGTGGCCAACATAGGTTTTTTTTTTTTTCTTGCAAAGAACTCATGGGGAATAGAAGGCAGAACCAGCACGGGAAGAGACTTATATCTCCATGTTCAGCTTTGAGGGAAGGAGGGAGCGCCTTGGCTTCTTTGATTTCTTAAGCAAATGTTTGAAACAGATTAACTTAGAAGGTGTACTTAAATCTTGAAGGGATTTTGGAAGGGAGAGCAAAAGGGGTTGAAGTCCTTTAGAAGCAAAAGCTGGGTAGTTAGCGACCCTGCAACCCCCAAGGCTGCCTGGCTGGCTAGCTCAGTGGGCAGTGGTGCAGCACTGAGCCTGCAGGGGTCAAGAGTTCAATGCTGAGGAGGTGGAGTAGCTTCATTCCACTGGAGGTTCCTATGCTGCCATAGCCTGGACTTGCCCTATGTGTGAAAAGGGGCTCAGATGATGGTAGTGACTGAGTAAGGTATCCTGTGTATAACATGCTGTCCTGTGAGTATTCGGCATGAGGGCTACCATCTAATCTCCAGTTTTCTCTGGGTCTCAGTTTTCTTATCTGTAGAACAGGGATATTATGATCTTTCCCTTACAGATGAAAGGTCGCTGCTTACCCAAAGTCACATAGGTAACACGTAACAAGTCAGGATCTCTGTTGCCTCAGAATTCAGCAGTCAACCCTGAGTTTGGTATGAATAATTTCAGCAGAGCTAGCCATAATGTGGCTTTCTAGCAAGCCAAGCAACCGAAAGGCAAATCCAGTTGCTGATAATGGAAGCAAACATCATCAACCCACTTGTTAGCCTTTTATCAAGAAAGAATGACCCCAGGTAATGCCCACACCTAGGTTTTGTCACTTTCCCTGTCCCTCCATAGTTACTCTATGCTGGTTCGACCGAATGTTATATGTCCATAGAAGATGTCTTCAGGGAAATGCCGGGTGTGTCCCAGCCACATGTGGAGGAAGTCTGAGTCATTTTTGGAGGAGATGATGAACATGCTTTGTATTTGCACCCCAAGCCGTAGTTCTGGGTGTTTAGGGGAGCAGCGGGTGTGGAGAAAGCAGTATAGGACTGGGAGATGAGCCATAGGTGATAACTAACTGCTCGCTGAATTTCCCAGAATGTGCTGACATTGTCAGAGGTCCAAGAGAGGAAGGGAAAGAGGATCCATTCATTTCAGATCCATTAGTGACATGAAGCCTGCCAAGTGGGAAGGAAGCAAACGCAGGAAGAAACGTTATTTGCAGCGGGGAGCGGAGCAGCCAGGATGGGCAAGTGGCAGTGCTGTGTGAGTCCCTGTATGCCAGTTCCTCCCTAGCAGTGGGAAGCCAAGCGCTTGTCAGTCACTCTGGGACACGAAGCCAAGTCCATCCGCCTGACTTGGGCAGACACGCCTTGACCTCACCTTCTCTCTCTGAGGATGGGAAATCTTCTTTCCTCTTCCTTTACAGGATGAGAAGGTACTGATGGTACTTACTAGAGACCCCAAACAAAACTTAAAATTAGCAACTAGAAATGAAAAGGCAAAATGTGTTGCTGGTTTCTGTTCCATGACCTCGGGGACAAGCCGGCTGGCGAAAGGATCTCAGCCAGGTGACTGTTTTCACAGCTCGGCTCCGTTACTGGGAGAAGGGGGCTGTGGATTTAAGCACTTGATGAATGTAATGTCTGTTCGACTTGAAGGACAGGGAAGTGTAGTTACCCCCTTCTCAACTCTGGTTTCAAGGATTACAGCCCACTTAACTCTCTTTAAGGCCTGGAAAAATACAAGCTGCCTGTCCCCTAAACATTCCTTGAGTTATTAGTCTACATTCTGCCAGTTCTCTAGCAAAGTTTCAAGCCCTCCTGATTCCCCCAGGCTCACTGTGGATTCCTTCTGCAGCATGCCTGGCTGCCTCTGAGAGTTTCAGTTACCCAACTAGACCATGGGCAAACTGAGTGAATGCCTGGATCTTGGTAGGAGTTCAGAAGAGAATGGCTGAGCAGTCAGTGTGAAATGGAGCAAGGCATTAAGGATAGGGTGTGTGCGTGTGTGTGTGTGAACATGAGTGGTGCATTATATATGTGTGCAGAGATGGGCATCAGTTGTCCTCAATCTTCTGCCTTATTGTTTGAGATATGGTTTAACATTGAGCCTGAAGTGAGACCATATTTCATAAAAGAGCAAACAAAAGAAAGAAAGAAAGAAAGAAAGAAAGAAAGAAAGAAAGAAAGAAAGAAAGAAAGAAAGAAAGAAAGAAAGAAAGAAAGGGGGAAAGAGAAGGGAAATAGAAGGATGGTGAGAGGGAGCAAGGGAGGGAGAGAGGGATGGAGAGAGGGAGGAAGGGAGGAAAGAAGGAAAAGAAATCCCTACTAGGACAGGGCCCTTTATTCTTCAATGAACAGGACCTAGACCTTTCACCCCAACTTTTTTCTTTCTCCTAATTTTGTTTTCTCTGCTACTAGTGTGAATTTCTGTTGGTAGACTAAGTGTTCCCAGCTTCTCAGGGCACAAACGTCTATGAACTGTGGAGTATCATCAAGTTCAAGAACCTCAATTGCCACTGATGTCCTTACATCCCACAGCATCTCAATATCCTTCAAGCATTTCTACATTGCACCTTTGAATAGCTATTTGTAGACTTTCCCACCCCAAAGCTTCAGAACCCAATGTCCATGCACTCCTCTAAGCCTACCATCTATCTAGAGTCACCTGAAAAGTTACAGTGAGGTCATGGAGTTAGATGATACCCGTGACTTTAAAATAATCTCAGAAAAGCCTTAATGACATTCCCATAGAAAGCTCTCATGCTTCTGTGAGATTTTATGAGTATCTGAATGAATAATCAATCGCTCAATAGCTACCACTCTCTCAGTGACATGCTCTGAGCTCAGGAATCATGTCTAGGCTTTCATTTTTCATTTATTGTTCTCACAATTGTGCAAACTATTGTCCACACAGAGTAGATCCTCTGTGTGTGTGTGTGTGTGTGTGTGTGTTAGAGAGAGAGAGAGAGAGAGAGAGAGAGAGAGAGAGAGACAGACAGACAGACAGACAGACAGACAGACAGACAGAAAGACAGACAGGCAGACAGAGACAGACAGACAGACAGACAGACACACAGAGAGAGACAGAGAGAGAAACAGAGAGGTTACCTCCCCTCCTATGGTGTACCTCAATCTTCAGGCAGTTCTGTTAATATACCATCCTTTGTTCAGTAAGCACCTACCTGTGTGTCTATACTTGTCTTTTAGGGATAAGTTACATTAGTTCAGATTTGGAGGGCACAGAGGCCTCCCGCATTCTACTTCCCAACCCTTCCCACCAGCGTGGTCTTAATTTCAAAGCTGGCGATGAAGATTGAACGTGGAAAGGGTCTGGCTTATGGCTCTTTCTTTTGGCAGCGGCAACCTTGGGAATAATTTAGAGATCACATTTCAGACCCATTTTGCACACCATCAAAGCAAAGTGGATAGGAGCTAGGGCTTTTGAAATTGGAGGGGCCAGCCTGGTTTTCATGACACTCCTGTTGAAGTTGCCTGGCGTCACAAGCTCTGCAGACGGATGTCACCCACCCACCTCTGGTATGGTGCTCTGGGTTCCTTGGGAAATATGATCCCTAGCCTCACTTTTATCATGCCTACCACAGCGCCTTAAGCCAAGACCTCCTAAATCATGACATTGCAAGCCCCTCTCTCCAGGGGACATAAATAGAAGGATTTCCATATCCTCTCCCAAAGGGGCTGCCTTTTTGACCAGACATTGTCCCTTGGAAGGATATGGTACACCTTTCAATGAGACTTTGGATATAAAGCAGCAGCCCAGAAGAAGAATGGCTGCCCTTCCAAACTAAACACAAGGAAGGAGAGCATCGCAGAATGGCTTGTGCTAAATATTGGGGCAGTCAAACCAGTGAGCTCTGAGACAGGGGTGTAATGTCAAAGTCAGAGAGGTCCTAACCCAGACAGACACGCGCTCTACTCCTCCAAAGGGCAAGTGACTAGATTTCTTGCATTGTGCTGCATACATTAGAATGATCTAATGATACTGCATGACCTAAACCACAGCTTCTTTCCATAACAGCACTCCGAGATCCAGATAAGTGAGTCACAGATGCTGAGAAACACTGTGATGCCTTACTCTGAACATTAAATTATTGAAAGAAGAACGTACTTCCTTTTCTCCTGTCCAAACGAAACAAAGTTTGCTTTTTTTTTTCTGTTGTTATTTTGTTTGCTTGTTTTCCACAAATGAAGTCTCCTGAATTGTTAAGAGCATGACCTTGTGACCAGAGAGACCTGGGTCCAAGCCCTGGTCCTACCAAGTAATTCCCATGTGGCCTTGGGCATGCTTATCTTCACCATGCCTGGGTTACATCATCCCTAGTGTGAGGATAAACAATTCCCATAGCGATCCTCAGAAATAGTTGAGATATAATATATGCAAAAATTTAGTGTGGTGTCCATTACAAGGATAACAATACATTCATTATTAGCCTTGGTAGCACTGTTATTAGCGGGTGATAGCAATTTTGGATGGTAAAAATGATTTCAGGTTATTTAATGACTTAGGGCTAAGACAGGACAGGATGGCACTGATCCTGACACTGAGGAATCTGCACTGGGAACAAGCCTCTGATTTGGAGTGTAAGCTAAAATGTGTGATGTTTTAGCCTAACTGCAAGAGGAGATAGTTAATGTCCAGTTGAGCCTTGGGGAAGCAAATTCAGAAATTACTGGCTCTGCCTTCTCCTTGGCAGATTCAGCCGTGTTTTTATTTTTCCTTCCCAGCTACAAAATCCATGTTGACAGGGCGATCTTGGAACTGCAAGACCCAATAACTCTGAGTTGCTTGTAGTCTTCCACGACCCTGTTACTGTTTTCTGAGAGAGCAGAGACACTTTCGCACCAGAAGCAGGCACTGTCTCTGCGCAATCCAAGAAATGGACCGTCCACTATCTGGGTCTTCTTCCACAGTCATTTTCTGCTGACCCATGGTGACGCCAAAGGATATTTCACTTCCAGTGTGATCTCTACAAATAAAAAATAGTAACAGTGCCCTTGGGAGATGTTTGGAGGGATTTGATTTCAGAACAGGGCAAATACCCAGAGCAATTCGATGGATCTGGAGGATCTGGCTTCCAAACACATCTTATTTTATGCACACAATCGCAGGAATAGTCCCATGACAATTTGGAGACTTTTTTTTTTTTTTCATTTTGATATTGGACCACACTGAGGAGGATGAGTAACTGGCACACTCAGTCCTGCCTTAGAAGCACACTAGTCTCTCTTTAAACACCAGAGCCTTTGTCATCTCTTGGTATTGCCCCCCCCCCCCCCCAGTGAGCCACAGCAAGGGTGATCCTGTCCTGTGCTACTGGAGGAGGACTTCCAAACTCAGTGGGAGCTAGCATGGTCTCCAGGATAGCGATATAAATAACAGACCTTCTCCAAGCATTTCAACTGGAATGCGTGTGCCATGATAACCTAAAGGTACCCTCAAGGTGATTGAGACAAGGAAAGTTTCAAAGGGCAAACAGAATAGAGTTTTGTGGTTTCTTCTGACACTTTCATTTATGGCTATAGGAGTCAGTGTGGCAAGTGGCGTCAGTCCAGGGTCAGACAGGCTGTTGTTGGACAGATGTCCTTGCTGGAGTATTCCTGGTATACAGTTGTGTTGGCCTTCAGCAAGGTTGTTATTCAGGAAGAGTTTTTGTGATAGACCTTCCAGGCTTGATTGATTAATTTAACTTTTCTCTGTGGTTGTAAGGATTTGACAGTTGATACCACATTGATTCTGACTGGGGGGTAAAGGGACAAAAGGACTCCTGAAATCACCTCCTTCAATCGGACTTGGACACAGCCACATATGTTTCCCATGTTTGGGTTCTGTGAAGACAGGAAAATGCTACTTCTGTGGTAGACTGATTTCTCATCACAGCAGCTAAGGAACCAGAACTGAGACTGACTCATTGATGGCCACGGAACTTTAACAAGCTTTCTCAGGTGTGAGATGTGTGGTGAGGCTCATGTTGAAGGCTAGCAGGCTCTTTAGTGTTGGACAATGATCATTTTCCAAAATGTTACCTGCAGCTTCCTTTAACACTTGACTTGGCTAGACTTTTCTCAGGAATTGCAATGGCTTGTGGTGCATTTGGTCATCTTTGATGCCCTGTGCAATTAACATTGCTGAGCCCATTGACCAAGCATAACACTCACCTTCAACCAGAACAAGTGACTGAACATCCTGCGAGCCAAACTCTGTTACCCTCCTCTATCCGTGCATCTATCTGTTGAGTAGACCTTGCTTGGTGTACATTCCATGGTAAGACCGAGGACTCTTAAGAAAAGAGGCCTGTAAATGAGACTAGTAGTTTTTCCTTAAGGGTTAACAGGGGATCTTAGTCTAAACTGGGTCATAGCTTTATACCCTATATTGAAGAGGTTTTTTTTTTTTTTTTAATCATTTTCAGTAAAGGAACAAATCATATTTTGTTGTATTTATTTTATTTCGAGTATGTATGTATGTATGTGACATAGAAGAGGCAAAACAAGACAGCCGTTTAGACTGCACATTCTGATAGTGAGGTTCAGCTCATGGCTTTGCTGACTGACAGATTTTCATGGGGGTTTTTCTGTGAGACAAGGGTGTTTGTTTCTGTGCAGCAAATTCGTGAGATTAGAGACGGTATCTCTTCTTTAAACTGCATGGCAGTTTGATCTGGAGTATGATCAAAGGGCCAGCTTTGGATTAAATTCCTTTAGCTTAAGTTTCTTCCTTAGAGTTTTACTTAAGCTCATTTGAGATATATACAAGGTAGATGACAGAGCGGAAGAGACAGACAGACAGACAGACAGACACTAGCTACTGAAGCTATAGAAAGAAAAACACAGCTCAGCTTAGCTTCTCCCAGTGTATGCTCACAACACAGATCATGTCTGACACGTGATAGGTAGGGATGCTATTCCCCAGCACACCCAGCAAGCAGAGAGCAGCAGACAGTCATTCTGCGCAGATCCCTGCTGGGAGTCCTCTCCTCCAGGGTAACTCACAGTTTTCAGACACATCCTCCCATGGCATCAGATCCCACAGACAGCGTTCAAGACTGTCTCCTCCTCTGCTGCCCAACACTACCCCTCTGCTGGTTTCCCTGCGTTTCCCACCCACAAAATGTCAATTCCATAGCTCAGGCCTTCAGTTTGGAGAATTTACTCAAATGGCTCACAGAACTCAAGAAAACACTTGCAACATTTTATGAAAGATATTACAAAAATACAGCTGAGCGGGCGAGGTATGAGAGAGCTGTCCCGTACCTGTCCCAACACTGTCCTTCTGGGTCTTCATGAACACTCCATTGAATAAGCAGGACGCTAATAGGCTGCATGGGGAGACTCTCAGCAAACCCTGTGCTGCGAGGCGTGATGGCTTCCCTTGTGCAACTTTCCTCTCTCCAGGGTCTGAGGCCTTAGAACCCACTATGGCACAAGGCATGTCCGAGTTCTTAGCCAGGAACTATTGATGAAAGCCAGGATATACTGAATAGTCACATAGATGATGTGCATGTAGTTATAGATACAGATGATATAGATATACCACCACTACATATATATATATATATATATATATATGCTATGTGATATATACTATGTGATATATGATATATTATATCTATTCAATATAAATAGATATAGGCAGAAATCATAAGCAGAGAGAATTAGCTCTGATTTTGTTGGGAATTTTCTTTGTCAAATAATGCTAATTATAAAAGTACAACTAGAAAACAATATATGCTCCACTTGTATTTTACTCCACTGATTAGAATTCTTTCTGAAACAGAGTCTAGAAATGTTAGATAATTTTAGAAGATGATGTTTGCAAGCATCATCTGTAATGACATGACGTCTACAGGATCAGAGTAGGGAAAGGCACATTGGGAAGGCCCTTCACAGTCCATCTTCCTGAATCAAAAGCCTCCCTTTGAAGGACAGCTGCCAGGGATGACAGCCCCGGTGTGACTTATGATAGTGTACATCTGCAGTCCTGTCCATCATCAGGGGCCTCTCTCTTTCTAGTCGATAAATAAAACAACTCTGATTCTTAAGGTTTCCCACCAATCCTGGCTGCTCACTTGCTTCAGTTTAGCAGGCACTTCCTCTGAGAATTACAGTGCGAAGCAACCTTGCAATCCAGAACACCTAAGTGCTTGGACAGATTGCACAATGTTCCTCTGGGTTGACATTTTGTTGTGCTAGAGGTTGAACCCAGGGCTTTGAGTACAGGAACCAAGCAGTTATCCACTGAGTAACACACAGCATCCACTGTATATTTTTATTGAGAAACACAATCTTATCAAGTTGTCCAGTCAGGCTTTCAACCCACTCTTTGACCCAATCTAGCCTTGAGCATGCCATTCTCCTGCCTCAGCATTCTAAGTAGTTGTAATTACCATTCTGTGCTCCCCAGCCTGGCTACATAGCAGTCCTTAATGCAGCACTGTCTTCTTTTGCTCATGTGACCTACTTCTGTCAGAAGTGTCACCTATGACTTCATTTCCACTTCTTATAAAGTTCAAAGGAGATCGACAAGCAAGTGACTAAAAAGAAATGGCCCCGTGGGTAAAAATGCTCACTGTTCAAGCATGAGAACATGAGTTCAATTCCTCAACAGCCATGTAAGAAAGCCAGATAGAGAAGCGCATGTCTGGAAACCTGGAACTTTGGGAGACAGTGATAGAAGGATCCTGGGCTTTCTGGTCACCAGCCTAGCTCCAGATTCAGTGACATTCTGTGTCAATGGAAAAAAAACGGAAGAGTGATATGATAGGTAGAGCAGGACACATAATGCATCCATAGCAATCCAAGCATGTATGGGTCATGCCCCCACCCACACGTGTATACATGTAACACATCCATGCAACACACACACACACACACACACACACACACACAGAGAGAGAGAGAGAGAGAGAGAGAGAGAGAGAGAGAGAGAGAGAGAGAGAGAGAGAGCGCTGTGGCCACACTTGCGAGGTACATTAGGTCTTGTATTATAGAGTAGAAATGGGTGAAGAGAGTTACCATTCCCCTTCCTCCCCTCCGTCCCTCCTCCAGTTGTAAACCTTCACATCCCTGTGTCTTGAGATCATCCTTTCTTCATTGTCCCTTAACATTCACTCCACCCTGAGCTTCCTAATTTGTCTTGGAAGTTTGCAGTGAGAATGTCAGCAGATGGATACATGATGCGCAGGGGCTGTTGAGCAGTTCTGTGTGTGCAGAGCTGTTCAGCATGGCTTTCCTGGATCTCTTTTATGAGAAAACAATGTAGCAGGAAAGCCCTGGCACATTTAATTTGATTATCTGAGAACTCAGGGATGGGAGGGAGAGGAGGGAAGAGGAGGAACAGCTGGCTAATGCACAGTTTATGGATGAGATCAAAGTTTTGTAGGCTGCCGGGATGGGGGATGGGGGCACTGGGAATCCAACCTAGGGCTTCATGATGCTAGGCAAGTAATCTACCACGGAGCTCTATCCTAAGCCCACGATTGACTTTATTCTTTGAGATGCAGTCTCAACTAAGTCTTTGAACTCAGTCTAGTCCAGACAGGCCTTGAACATACACTTCTCCTGCTTCAGCATCCCAAGTGGCTGGAAAAAAAAGGTACCAGGAAGCCTGCATCAGGAAGGTTTTCAAAGCTTCCTCTTTTTAAACCAAAATCTAGTGTGCTACAAAGGCTTTATTCCCTCCATGACAAATGAAAGATAAAATGAGAACATATCAACCGTGCCATCCAAGTGGAATCAAGCCATGAGGATGGGAACTACCAAGGATGCTCTAAGTGCATAGACAGACATACTAGGGTCCTTGATGTGTGCTACTCTTAAAGGAGCTGTGAGACACACCTAGTTAACAGCAAGATGTCAGTGGCTGGTTTTCTGCCTCTGGGCTCTGGAAATGATGCCAATAAGTTTCATGTTTTCTTCTTTCTTTTTTCATTTCTCTCTGTCCATTTATAAGGGGAAAAAATGAAACAAAGAGAGAAAAGGGGTGAAGTCCTAAAGATAGTCATTTGAGAAGTTTCTAGATAGTTGCCATGTCGGTCTCTCCTGGGGAGAGAACTTTCCTCAGACCTCTCTTCATGTCTCCTTTTCCTAGATGACAGTGGTGGAGGGAAATGAGACCAAGGCTCTATGTAGTGCTCCTATATTTACATGTGCCTAACTGAGAAAGGGCAATGATCTAGAGACACATAAGGAGAGCAGAAAGTCATGAACTCAGGAGCAATATGAGATCAGGAAGCAGCGAGAGGATGGTAAGCAAGAAGGCACGTTGGCAGCTGGGCACACAGAGGGGAGGCACACGGTAGCAGTGGCAGCAAAGAGCCAAGGGCCCTGTCTCCAGTGTGGGTCCCACACATGAGAATCCTGAACACAGCACTTGGAAGTTATATAGCTAGAGGAAAAGAGTGGCACCCTTCCTAGGTTTCAGATTCCTCACCTCTGCCGTGGCAACAGTGATGGAGACTGCTTGCAAAGGTATTAGTCATGCAGGCTGGCATAAATGATAAGCACTTGGTCCCTGGCAAGTTCTCCTGAAATGTGTGCTATTGTCTATGCTGTGTCAAGAGCATGAGGTGACAGAAAAGGGGAAGATGGACTTTTATACACGACACTTCTGCTGGCAGTAGAGACCTTGCAGAATTGACCAAAGTAGATCAAAGCTATTTGGCAAAACTTGGTTTGGTGGTACACATTGCTAACCAAGCACTTGGGAAGAGGCAGGGGGCTCTGAAACTTAAGTATAGCCTTGGCTTCTTACATGGGGAATTCCAGGCTTGACTGGACAACATGAGGCACTGTCTCATTAAAACAAAACACATTTTTCTTTATAAATGGTAGTTCTCACAACTCTTCAAGGAATCTTCTCTTTGTGCCAGACAGAGACCATTGTAAAAAAAAAAAAAAAAAAAAAAAAGCATAACAAATCAAAATGCAGAGTTGTGGAGCTCGGTCTCAATGGATACAGCTACAAAACAACTCTTTCGCCTAAGCCTTGGGGACCATCTTAGAAGAAGATGCAGAAAGATTGTAAGATCCAGATGATCAGAGAGAGTAAGAGTGTTGCTCCTAGTAATGTCAGAAGTTACACACATAAAGCATTACCAATATGACTGTTAAGAATGAGCTGAACAGGGACGTTGTCTGTTTTAGCAATAGACAGGCTAATAGACACCTACAAAGCCTTGACACAAAGAATTATAGGCAACTAAGAAATGTTGGTCTTTTTGTTTTTGTTTTTGTTTTTTTGTTTTTGTTTTTTTTTGGTTTTTCGAGACAGAGTTTCTCTGTATAGCCCTGGCTGTCCTGGAACTCACTTTGTAGACCAGGCTGGCCTTGAACTCAGAAATCTGCCTGCCTCTGTCTCCCGAGTGCTGGGATTAAAAGCGTGTGCCACCATGCCCGGCATGTTTAGAGAGGGAAAAATAATTCTCCCCTAGGAAGACTGCTCTAGTTGGTTATTCAATATCAAACAGTCAGCCCCCAAAATACTCATATGAGTAACGGTATATATATATATATATATNAATATCAAACAGTCAGCCCCCAAAATACTCATATATATATTGTATTATTATGCTTTATATATATATATATATATATATATATATATATATATATATATATATATATATATGCATGCATATATTTATACAATATTTAAAAAGAAGCCATGAAAGAGAGTGAAGAGGGGTATCTAGGAGGACTTGGAGGGAAGAAAAGGAAGGGAGGAATGATATATTATAATCTCAATGCTAGAAATAAAAAAAGACAAAAAAGAAAGCCAGGAAATTATTTAGCAACCTTAGAGTTTGTGGATTCAGTTTTTCCATCTGGAAAATAATAGACATTATAGATGGTGTTCAAATTGGCAGTTAAATCACCAAATAAACATGTAATCAAAAATATACCCAGGCAGAAAAACAATTTTGTTTGATCTTTTCACAAGTAGAAGCCAATTAGGACTTATCATGCAGAAATTTATACTTTTACCAAAATGTAAAAACCACATGGTTAATGTACAATACTAAACCAATCAATTTAAAGTTGTTTGTGTCGTGGTACATTTCCCTATGTCGAGGGAAATTTTATTTCATATAAATAATGTAACCTGTGTCAGGATTCAAATTCAGACTATTTTTAAAAAGAAGCATATATGTTTCCAGGTGTCCTTTAGTAGATTATTAATTAACCATATGAACCATTATCCAATAATCAAAGTAATAAAGTATTGATAAGCACAATGACCTGGATGTGTTTGGGGGAAGCTAAAGTTCACAGAAAGGGCCGATTTCAAATGATCATATGCTATAAGATCCCACTTACGTGACATTATTGAGATTAAACATGATGGAGGACGAGCTGGATAGAATAATAGGTATGGGGCTCTGCTGGGTCTTGGAGGCGTTGATGAATGTGCATCGTGGAGAGCTTGAAGGTGATAGGATAGCCTCAAGTTTATATTGAGATAATAGTTATCTAAATTAACACGTTCTAGGACATTACTCCCAGATTTATGAATGTGCTGTTCTCATTGCTGCCATTCCATGGTAGAGCCTTTGTGTGTGGTTTGATGGACTCTAAAACCCATGCAGAATTGTCTCTTCACACACCCTTCCACCTCACCAATAGCCTCAGTGCATTTTTGTTCTGTTCTGTATTGATAATCGGCTGAGGCCTTTTAATTACCTTTGAAAAACTGAATAGTCGCTCTTCTGAATCCTTGTTCCATGTGGGACCAGATCCCTTATCACTGTTTTGTAAACATCCTGTCTCAGACAGCAAATCTAGGGAGAGGATGCTTTTGGCATGCAACTGGCTGTTCAGATCTTGTGCATCTCAAACAGGTAGAAGTTATCTCAGAAACTGTCTGCTGTGGCTGTGGTTGTTTATGAGCTGTGAGGAGAATCTGCATATGTGTGGTAATCTGGCAGAAGAGCTTTCATTTGGCTTGTATTCCTAGGAGGGAATATGTAGCTGCTGAGGAATACTGACTGAGCTGTCTAGGACCCTTTCTCTGGTATTTTGCATCTGAACGTTTTTGTATTTTAAGTGTCAGTTCTTGGTAGGTTTTATGCCTTCATACTTTATCCAGTCAAACATTAAGTTATAGTGGCATAGCCAGTTACACTCTTAATCTAGAAAACCATGGGAGTCAGGGTTCCTGGCTCATCCTATGATCCCATCCTATGTCTCAGACTTGGGAGTCTGAGACAGGAGGATCACTGAGAATTGAGGCCAAGCTAGGATACCTAGAGAGTTCCAGGCAAGCCTGGGTAAGAATTTTTCTATTCACATAGAATCATTCAGTAACGAATATTTTCACAGTGATATAAATTTCATAGACTGACCAGAAATGTGTTTTCAGAAGACTTGCTTCATAAATTTAAGGATGGTACTTAAGGAGGAATATGCTTAGCTTTGTAGTATTTTAGTAAGGGGCATACATGAAAGGATGCTAAATACTTTGCAACTGTATGGTACTCAAATATGTTCATACTTTATTCATCTGTTTCATGTAGAGGGCTCTGATTTGTTTTGTTTTGTTTTCCAAAAATCCCTATTTAACTTCACTTAAAAAAATACAGGGAAACAAACTCTAGAAGGATGATGGTTGATTCAGAGTCACTTCCCAGGAAATGAATAATCAAGAGATAATTAAATTTTTCTTCTTGGTATTCTTCTTATTAGATCTTACCACTTCTGAACATACCCTTAGTTTCAAAGACATGGGATAAATTCTGTTCCTGCCATGTTGGATAGGGATGGTTAAGGGGGCCTGTGTCTATGGTGAGATTTTGAGCTATGCTTTGCCATCTGTTGCTTACATGGGTGAGAGATAGACTTTGACAAATGTCCATGGAGGTAGCTGCTGATCCTTTGAATGATGACGAAATGAACTGGTAGTCTCCTTTATTACATGACAAGATAATATGAGGCAAGACAGCCTACCAAACAGTGCCTGGTGCTGCCTTCACTCAGAAGAAACAAGCCTTTTCCCTCTTAAATAATGACTCCTGTTTTGGTTGTATTTTGTCCTTCTTTTATTGGAAAGACAATCTACCCACAAAGAGTTTCTCAGAACACAGGATAATTTGAGCCTTTTCTCATCATAAATTTTAAAAAGTAAAATTGTGTGGGAGATCCTGAAGGATACCAGGAAACAAAAAGCTGAGTTATTTGGGTATTTTGAGTTCTTCTATGACTTACAAAAAGTATGCGTGTGTGCATGTGTGAGTGCATCTGTGCCACATGTGTGCAGAAGTCCTCAGAGGCCAGAAGAGGTAGCTGGACCCCCAGGAACTGGAGAGCTAAACAATGCTAGGCCACCCAGGTGGGTGCTGGTAAACAAACTCCAGGAACAGAACATGCTCTAACCACTGAGTGTCGCTCCCGCTTCAATTTGAGTTCTAACACAAAGCTGGCTTACAAAGAGAGGGCTGAGTCCAAAAGAGAACAGAATCTCTCTGCCTGGTCCTAAGAAGAATAAGAACATTTTCATTTTGTGGCAGATAAAAACTAGTAATTTATATGCCTGAGAGATTTTCACTTCCTATCACGCCAATGTTGGTAGGTTCAGCAACAGTCCATGATGGCTGTGCAGCTTTTGCTCACTGTATACTTCAGATTCTGTGAGGAGTCCCAGGAGTTTCTGACTTTCCTGCTTGAATCCCTGTATTTTAGGGGGGAATCCCAAACAAACTACTAAAATTCCCCCTTAGAAGGACGGCAATGACACCGCTCTCTCGGCTGCTTCCTGTCCCATGTTCCCTCCTATTTTAGCAACTGTCTAAGAAATGCTACCTAAGTCTCACAGAGAGACATAGGAATGAGGACACAATGCTTTAAACAACATACAGGCTTCTGTGGGACATGGCGGCACATGCTTGTGATCCTTATACTTGGGTGGTTGAGGCAAGAAAACCACAGTTGGGCTCTGTAGCCCAGGCTTACCCAGAACTCATGACATAGCCCACTGTAATCATATAACAAGGTCATTTCAAATAAAGCAATGTAAAAATCCTTAAACAAAACAAAAATGTCTAGTTGCCGAAACTGATATGACCAAGGTGGGTACACACATGTATTTGGTGTGAGTGCACACACATGAAAGTGTAGAACAGGCAGAGGATTCTACATCAGCATAAAGATCTGCAGCAGTGAGAGAGGGGTCTGGCCAAAAGAGGAACCCAAGACTGACTGTCCATATTTAATATTTTGATTGTATTAGTGGTTAAAGGTGTCTACCCTTTGGAAAATTGAACCTCTGCACTTGAGATGGGTACAGTTTGTGACATGTCAACAAAGTTGAACTTCACATTTCAATTCAAGTAAGATTTGAAAAGCATTCCAAACTCCTTGTTTGCCCTATAATTTTGTTCCCAGTCCAGAGGAAATGGTTAGAATGACCCTTAAGTAGCAGTCACCACTTTTATATTTGATATGATTTGAGTGTCCATGGAATGCCACCAAAAGATAACTTCTCTCATCAAGGAACAGTTTTCTCCATAATAAGAGATCTTTGCATCCTAGCCTTCGGCATCTCTCATGACTATAGATAGAAATATTTTTAACTTTAAAAAACTTACCAAATTAGTGTTGTCCCCTGGAACAGTATGCATCTAGGCCTATTGTGTTGGTTTCTACCACGCCCTCTTGATTCAAATCACAAGCAGGTGTTGTACCTGCTTAGCCTTTGTGTGAGAGCAACTGACATCACTCAAGTATGGTTCCCTGTCCACTTTCCCTCCACCTACCTCTTGGCTATGAACCATTCCTAACTGGAGAACCAGACTCTACTAAGACTCTGCAGATGCAGATTGTATAAGTTACAACACAGATTCTCTCTCTCTCTCTCTCTTCTCTCTCTCTCTCTCTCTCTCTCTCTCTCTCTCTCTCTCTCTCTCTCTCTCTCTCCTGGCCCCAGCCATCATATTTCAAAAAGATACTTTAAAT
>NC_034591.1:72084708-72118570 GCF_900095145.1 Mus pahari
TCTCTCTCTCTCTCTCTCTCACACACACACACACACACACATACACACAAAGTCACACATACTCAAACAGACAATCACAGACACGCAGTCACATGCCCACACATTTATACACTTTCTTCATTGTGTTTTGACTTTTATTACCTCTTAGAAGGTGACTAAGAGCATTGTTCTTACCACATATGTTCATTGGTTTCTCTTTGATATCCTTAAGTTGTGATTGTTTGGCAAGAGTGGTATGGAAGTAAACGTGAAGAAGAGACTTCAATGGTGAAAGCCAGAAAGACTCTTTCAGGAACTTGCTTTATATTTGCCTTTTAGGATTTAATTTTTAAATATAAAAGTGGAGAACCAGCTGCAGAAGTGAGCTAATCCCTAACAGAAGCCGCTCACTAGCCCATGACTGGGTCTAGGCAAGTTCAGCTGTTGTGAGGGATGCCCTGGAGGTCAGCATTCTGTCATCCAGGTCTGGGCCACTCTGGGTCCCCCTCTTCCCTCCCCCCACAGCACATTAAACAAACTGTGGTCCCAGACATAATGTCAAGGATCAATGACCTTAAAACAATGGTAGGAAATCACATTTCATTGTTTACTCCTTCTAGAACAGTGCTTTTTTTTTTTTTTTTCAAAAAAAAAAAAAAAAGTCCCTCAGGGTCCAGGGCATCTTGACAGTTTGACATGATGATGTGTGAGCAATACTAGGGCAGTGACCATTAACACGGGGACCTCAGCTCCTTGTAAGCATAAGTATTGTCTGACTCAAATATGACAAGAACAGGATCTCAATATTTCTTCTTAACTGGCCTAAATATAATGGACTAATAATATAATTATTGGCACAAATATTAATCAGTAGTAATTAGTTGTAGTAATTAGTTATCGATGATCAGCCTTAATCTATGACCTACTTACAGATCATGCTATATCTAGTTATAATAAGGGAACAACTTTAAATAGCTTTTTTCCCACAGTGCAGCACCAAAACACATATGCTAAATAGTAGCAATCTGAGGCAGCATGGCAGGTCATGAAGGGTAAGGTGTGAGTTCAATTAATTTGAATAAAATATATATACCTTAGGCATGGCATCCATTATTTTAGTTCCTCCTAGGCCCTAGGTCTGTGTGACAATCTGATCTTGGCTTTGGAGCCATTTTTGCTGGACAGCATACAGTTGACTGTCTTGTTGAGTTTCGGAGCCTGACCACACCTGCTTCTAGGCCCAATAGCGTTTGAGCCCATTTCCATCAGAGTAGCTCAATGGTGTTGATCGATCCCAGAATCCTTTCTGCCCCTTACATCACATATGGAAAGGGTCAGTCGAGCAAAGAGTACTTACTGTACTGTACTGTCACTACCTTTACTGAGGGCCTGGGTGGGACAATATTTGTTAAGCAAATCCAATCCCTTCAATAGATACAAGAATTGTTTTCTTTTAAACTGTGTGTGTGTGTGTGTGTGTGTGTGTGTGTGTGTGTGTGTGTGACCACAGTCTCTGACAGAAAACAATCCTGACTTGGCTCATGGATTCAGAAGATTCCTGTCCATCCTGGCAGGAACAGTTCATCACAGCAGGAGAATGTGATGGGAGCTCTTCCTATCACAGCAGACTAAGGAGGAGACAGAGGCCAACGTCAGAGCTCATACACAACCTTTCAAGGCTCACCCCAGCGACTGACTTCTGACCTGTAGGCATCATCTCCTGAATGTTCCACAGCCTCCATAAACAATACACACACACACACACACACACACACACACAGGAGAACAATGCTGAAAACATGAACTTGGGGGGATGGGACGTCTCAGGTTCAGACAATGACTATAGAAAATACTTCGATATCTCTAAACCTGATGAGCACAGCCTCCCTAGAGCATTCTTAGCTTAATTCTGTTTTGTCCTTAGTTGAGAGGAAGCTGTAGAGGAGGGCCGGCTACTCCTCTCTTCCATCCATGCTTCTCTTCAAAGGCCTTTGTGAGGTGGGCTGAGGAGGTGCAGCTTTCTCTTTTGGAGCAGTGCTGCCCAGCTATAGAGGGGTGTGTGTGTGTGTGTGTGTGTGTGTGTGTGTGTGTGTGTGTGTTGCCTGCTGCCAGAAGCCCTCAGCTGGCAGAGAAGAGGAAGATAGGGAGGCAGGTCTAGGCTTCACAGCAGGAAACATACAAGGTCAGCAAATGGACCACAGACTGGGTTCTCACAGCAGGAGGCAGGGGACTCCCAGGGCTAGAGAGCTAGACTATGTGATTCAAACAGCGAATGTCAACATGGCGGTCATCCAAGGCTTGGAAGCCTCCCAGGGGTAACTTAGGACTTGTGGTGACCTTTCACTGCAAGTCTGTGGCCTTCCAGTCACTGTGACCCCTGCTGCCAGGTCTTCTGCATGGCCCTCTCAGGCCCAGGGCCAACCATTCATAGGATGTTTATGCTCTGGGCCTGCCTCCTGCTGGACCTGGGGTTCTTCTGTGTGCCTGTGTCATCTGGGCCAGGGGCAAGAGAAGGTGGTGAAGGAAAAGTGTGTGTGCACCGGGTACCGGGCTTGGGCTTTTACAGACGTTGATAGTATTGGGCTTAGTGACCACAATTCAATTAGAAGAACTACTCAGTCATTCTGAGTGACTATATTCTTGCCAAAAACTGCTGCGTAAAGGCGGCTGCATTTTTGTTAGCCCTGCCTGATGGATTTTTAAGTATATTAACCACATACATTCACACAAAGGGGGAAATTTACTGCCTAAACAGAGGGCCTTGAATCCCCCAGGCTAAATAAACCTAACGAAAACAGAAGAACTGCATTTACAGGGCCTCCTGAAGATAAGAACACAGCCTTTAGAAATTCTTTCAAATGAAAAATGGATGGCTGAGTTGCTCATAACCCAGGAACCTAGGCATTTAACTCTTCCCTGATGTGTGGGGGACCTCAGATAAGGTTCAGGATGGAGAGTTTGTACCTCAGGCTTCCACAGAGTATTGGGAATTCAGTGCCCACTATGATGCCTGGGCCATCTTGGCAATTTCTGGTTTGCTTCGTGTGTATGTGAGTGTGTGTGTGTGTGTGTGTGTGTGTGTGTGTGTGTGTGTGCTGGGGAGAGATGCAGAAAAGGCCTGTGCTCGTCCTCAGCTTCTTTTTGTGTATAGTTCACTGAGGCCAAGGAACAGGACTCTCCCCTGGGCCTTGATGGTAAGCAGGAGCACATCTTTTTCTTAACCATGGAGGAAGAATATGAAGTTAAGGATGTACCCGAGGGGACACCCCTCATGTGTTTTTCCACAGAAGCAGGTTACCCATTAGGGCAAAGCAAGGCAAAGCTCTCCCCTGAAACACCCTTAACCCTCTGATGATATTGGGGAACCACAAATTTTCCTCAGGAATAAAACCTCATCATTGTGTTCAGGATATATTATACGGTGGTTCATGGAGTAACTTTCAGGTGCATTTCAGTGTAAGACATGTCAGAATTATTTATAATATGGATGCAGAGTGTGGAGAGGCCCAGAGGGGAGTGTGGGATTTATCAGTGATAGGATGGATCTCTATCTTGGGTGACAGTTATGTGAATGTGCACTTATCTGTCATATCTCACAGGACTGGATATTAACTGATGGGGGCACTTTTTCTTTTTTTTACTTCCTTTTATCTTGATACCACTTTGCCACCTTACTAGCCATCTAAACCATACCCCTCTTGAAGGAAAGATGCCACAGGTCAACCCTAACCCACAAGCTCAAGATGCCAGGAAAGCTGTTCCAGAAAAAGCAGAGATGGTGCAGGTTTCTCTTGGGATCAGATGATGTAAGTCTTCAGCTAGCGATGGCCTTGTATGGTTAAGTGCAGGTAGGGAAGCACCTGGCCTCAGTCTGACTCACCAGGAACAAGAGCATCTCTCAGGATGAGTCAGCATCACAAGTGTAATCTGAGCAGACTCATGTGCCTGGGGGATGAGTCAGCATCACACATGTGCTCTGAGCAGACGCATGTACCTGGGGGATGAGTCAGCATCACACATGTGCTCTGAGCAGACGCATGTGCCTGGGGGATGAGTCAGCATCACACATGTGCTCTGAGCAGACTCATGTACCTGGTGTGGTGAAAGGCCCAGAGCACCAATCAGGGCACCAGTTGCACATCTCACCAGCCCTATTTGGACAATGACAAAGGCAACCTATAACTCTCTTATTTTCCAGCATGCTTGCCTTAAAGCCAAGCCTTCCTTCTCAGTCAGTCATGTACTCGCTTAGAGACAGGGAAAAAGAATCATTGCAGTGTATGGCATGCTAGTGTTGCTGTTTATCCAGTTACGGTTAAACCCAATGACAGTTGAGAAAAGTGCTAAACACTGACTGTGTTCCCCGGGCATTGGTGGAAATGTGGTCTGAGGTGTGTGTGTGTGTGTGTGTGTGTGTAAGGATACAGTTAAAACAGAGAGTTGGGCAATATAAAATACCACAGAAAGTAGAAGTTTCCAAGGAAAACATGGGGAAACCATTTGAGAATCTAATGTATGCTGTAGCCTTTTAAAGGAAACATTAATAGAGAAGCTTGCCCTCAGAGGGCAAGCCAGTAATAAATTTTGTGTCAGAAATTACCTGTCTGTAGGATTATGTTAAATAATGTTGAATTGTTATTAGTCGGAGGGGAAAAAGGAGAGCCACTTTCTAAACATGTTCAAAGAGGGTAATGTTTCACACATAAATCCCATTATTGTTTAAAGGGATTTTTGTACTTAACCCTTCTTCTTAAAGACAGATTGAAAACTTTGGCCATTTTAGTTCATTTTCCAATGCAGTCATTATTGGAAAAGAAACACTCTTTTCACACACTGTTTCTCTGCAGGAGTTGTGCAGTAGACCCTAGCTCAGCTTAGATACCCATGGGAGACTGTCCTATTGGGTAAATGTAGACCTGACCATTGGAGTCACAAAGAAGATAGACTTCTGTACCTCAGCATGGCATTAATACACAGTAGGCACCATGCTATTTCAACATTTTGCACTGTTTACTTATTTCAACCAAATAACACAATGTGTGTGTGTTTTATATGTATATATTACATATATATTTTATATACATTTTCCACTTCAAAAATGAGTTTTATTTGCAGGTGTGTGACTCTCTAATAATTTTTCAGGTTCACTGTAGCATGCCTGATGTGAAACTGAAAGGCTGGTCATCCGAGTTCTATAACCTTGCTCCAGATGCAGTAGGGTAGGGAACCAAATGGGGACACTGTGAAACACAACTTGAATTGGCCTGCCCATTGTTCAGGGCTGAATCCTGTCCTCTTGACAAAGGGCTTGTGGTGACTCATAAGTGTCAGATCATTAAGTCACTGCACCTAGACAGGAATATCATTTCAACTCTTTGTTCTCTGAGTGAAGAATGCTTGCCACCTTGGAGTAGCGGTGTTTGAATGACAAGCTTCGGGGAGTTGCAGTACCATTTGATTTACTGTGGGTTCTCGCCCCGAACACTGGCCGTTACCGACCTGAATCTGATTTGGGAACTACTGTGTTTGATATGTCACGCCATTTGTGCCGATATGTGCAGTAAGTGTCTACACAGGTGTGTTAGGTGTCTTGGGAAATGTGCTTGTCAAAGGTCCGTGTTAGTAAAGTACCCCTTTGCAGTCATTTGTCGTGGGGCTGAGTGATGGTGGGTTGTAGATAACCTTTGGAAAGGGTAAGCCAGACCAACCTGTAGCCCACAGTGGCCTTTTGCCAGTGGGAGGCTAAAATCTGCTTCAGGAGCGTCGTGCCTTAGGAACTGGTCCAGTAGTATTTTAAAACTCACTCAGAGCACAGACATTTGTGCTATCCATCTGGGAGTTGATCACGTGGTGGGGAAATGGTTTTTTAATTACCCAGAAAAAAAAACGTATGTTTTCAGAATGTCCTGTGGTTGGTTGGTTAAAATATGCGAAGACATAGCTTTTATTGTCTCCAGTGACTAGAAAATGAGGCCTGGACTACGTGCGTTCATGCTCTTTCCCATGAGATAGCAGCACCACCAGCAGCAGGCTCCACGCTCCTGGCCTACTTGTACTTCAGTCACACAGGTGGGCTTCCTGTCCAACTTGGGAGAAAGTCCCTCAACCCCCAGCATAACAAGAGCTCTGTTTTTCCTAAACTTTCTTATCTCCAGGTATATTTTTCACCCTCTTCTTATTGATTTCATTTTTAATAATTAAGAAGAAAAGAAGCTTTCCTTACATTTGAGAACAAAGTTTCTGAACTTCAAACATTCTCTAAATGGAAAGGGTGGCATCATGACCTCATTTTCCTCAGGACCCACCATCCGACTGAAACAGTAATTAGTTTACAATAAGCCTCACCTTGGGACCTGGGCGAGGGAGGGATGCTGAGAGTAAAGAAATGATGTGTTGAAGCCCACCAGTGTGATAACACACACCTGGGCAAAGATTGGAAATGCCCCCAGGCAAAGTCTTTTTGCTACATGGAGCCAGCATTGAGAATGTTCAATCACATTTCTAAAAGGAGATACACCAAGAGAAACACCTAGAGAAAAGTAATTATTAATACAATAAAATTGATAATAAAATTTAAAAGAAAAACTGTAGCCAATGAACAGGCCATCCATCCCTGGTCGGGCGCCAAATGAGCAGTAAATGTAGTCTGTGTCTTGGAATCTGGTTTTTAGGAGAATTAAGGTTTTACACAAGAAAAGTACACCCTGGGGCTGGGGAAGTTGCCAAGCAACCATGAAGACCTGAGTCAGAACCTCCAGTATCAATGCAAGACAAGTGTGGTACCACGTTCTTTGCCATGAAGGCAGAGATAGGCAGATCCCTGGGACTTGATGTCCTGCCAGCCCAATTGCTAAACCCCAGATCCTAATGAGAGGCCTACTTCAATAAACAAGGTGGTTGGCATATCGAGGCAAATGATAGCTGAGGCACGAACATACATATGGACAGGTATGTACGGACATAAATACACATATACAAATGTATATCCTGGTTCATTTCTGTGCCTTATATATACCAGTTTGGGGTTGTGAATTAAAATACGCGCGGGCCCCTGGGGTTGTGGTGAGGACGGAAAGGGAAAATGCGGTTCAGAAGTCTGCCGTTTAAGTCACGCTGGCTTGTGACAGAAAGACACAGCACAAAAATAAAGCCTACAGTTCTCACCTCTGTGCCTCAGAGCAAATGAGGGCTTCCCTTCCTCACAGTTTCAGCCTGTTCTCAGCCCCAGAAGGTGCTGCCGCTGCTCTTAATGATTTAATAGAGGGAGCTGGGAGCAGTTCCTGGCAGTTGGTATTATGTAAAGGCCTTCGGGAGGAATGGCTGAGGAGAGAAGACAGCAGTGCTCCATTTCTGACTCCAGCCTGTCACGGGGGCTGAGAGGGCCTTGGTTCAAGTTAATTATCACCAACAAATATTTATGTATTCACTTGATGAATATTTATCAAATGACTCCTTTGGACAACATGTGACCGAGGTGACACAGCAACAGGGAGGATGACAGAAGCAGTTGCTTATGAGCTGGGAGGACAGGGATAGTTTGCCTAAGTTTACTAGCCCTGCACTGGGATAAAAAAAAAAAAAAGGTGGGGGCGGCGGGTTTCTGAGCATAAGGTGGAAGGGATTAGAGGGTGGGTGTGGAAGGGAAGTTTAGTGACAGAATTGACAATGAGGTTGACTATGAAACAAAATGTGTAGACCAGTAAAGGGGCAATAAAGGCTGGGTGTGTGAAGTGAGTGGACAGGGCTGGGAACAACTGTCTGAGGTAGCACCATGTCTTCCTAAAGACATTGAACGAAACTGACTGTTCATATGTCATTAGTTATGATGAGGAGGAGGAGGAGGAGGAGGAGGAAGAAGAAGAGGTGTTTGGGTCATAACCAAGGAAGAGGAGATATTCTTAAAGTTTCCTGCATTCCTACCAACTGCGGTGTTACTGACCTGATCAGCAGTGATAATATTCAAACTGGAAAAAAAGATCCATTTCATTTTCATTTTTGCCCTGAGTCAACATATCTACATCTCTATCAGATCCAGCTCTGCTGTTAGGATTGTTGCTGCCCTAGGCTTCCCCAACAGCCACCCACAGAGCAAACAGTTGTCCCATTTCTAGAGCTCCAGGCTACCTGTGGGCTCTGCCCAGGTAATCCTGCAAGACAGGTAGGGCTCCAGTTCTAGATCTATACACAGATACTGTCACAGGTGGCTGGGACATGACTCTTATCCAGTAAGCAGAGTCTCTGCAGGCCTCCCCTGGAGGTCTAGAAGACCTTGGGTAAGCACCACTCCTTGCTAGACAACACTGCCAACCCCTTTGATTCTTTGGTAACAAGCTATCAGTAGGCTTAGGCAAGATAGCTGCATATAAATGACTGTCCTGACTTAATGAGAAACAGGAAATTCTTTGTGCTCAGGAAGGCAAGTATAATCCAAACGGTACAACCCCCTCCCAAGACCTCAGCAGGCATTTGCTACATGCAGAGGATTTTATGACTTATGTAGAACTCAAAAAATGGGATCTAATTTGATTCTTGTTAGAAGGTTTATTGTTTTAACTTTATAGATAAAGGAATAGAGGGGCTTGTTCATTAAAATAATGAAAAATAGCTACTCTCATTGGGCATGTTGCCAAGGCCTGTTCTAAGCCTTTTAAATTTAACTTGGTCAAGGCTCTAAATCCTTCTGTGAGGTGGATAATATCATTTCTCTCTCCACAATTAATTCATAGTCCCTCCCTGTCTTTTTGTGTCTCTGCCTCGCTCCTCCTCCTCCTCCTCCTCCTCCTCCTCCTCCTCCTCCAACTCCAACTCCAACTCCTCCTTTCCCTCCTCCTCCTCCAACTCCTCCTCCTTCAACTCTTTCAACCCTTCTGTGCCTTTCACAGGTAGTAAATAATAGACGTGGGATTTGAACTCAGCCACTCTAGCTTCAAGGTTGTCCTAAAGGGTCCATAGCTTGGGTCTAGAACAGAAAGGATTATCCAAACCCACCCATCACTTAGTAGAGAGGGTATGTGGAAAATCCAAGGAATGCCCTTGTAGTGAATACCTCTTCTAGACACATGCTTTCTGTGTCACTGTCTGCTGTAATGAAAAAGGTTGAGAGTCGCAAAAGAAAATCATCTCCTTCCTGCTTCCTACCTCTCCCATCACTGTACCAGAACAAGATACTTCCCTCTTCAGTCAACACACCCATACATCTAGGCTCCCTGCAGAGGCCTCCTAAGAACAAACACTACATTTCCAGCCTGGGAATGCAGCTCAGTGGATGGGATGCTTGCCTGGCATACAGAAACAGCTGTATCTTTTTGAGCTTCAGCTATATAAAATAGTACAGATTTCATGTTTAAATTTTTAGAAATTGTTATTTTGCAGTTTGTTGCATGGACTACTTTAAAAAGATAAGATAAGATACCATGCTGGCTAGTTTCTTGTCAACTTGACACAAGCTATAATCATCTGAGAAAAGGAAACTCGAATTGAGAAAATGCTCCCACTAGATTGACCAGTGGGACATTTACCTGATTGTAGGAGGGCCTGAGTTTCTGTGGCAGATAGTCCTGGGTACTGTAAGCAAGTCTTGGGAAGCAAGCCAATAAGCAGGACGGCTCCAAGTCCATGTCTTGAGTTCCTGCCCTGACTTTCCTGGATGATAGACCAAAAGCTGTAATATGAAATAAACTCTTTCCTTCTAAGGCTGCTTTTGGCCATGATATTTTATCACCGCCAATAGGAACCCAGGACAGGCTTGTCTGTGGTTGGCTTTTTTTTTTTTCTTTTGCATCAAGTATCCATAATTCCAAACTGGGCTTGACCAAATGATCATTTTCAAAATAACAAGCTAGGATGATAGCTTGGGGAGAGACATAGGTAACCTGAGAGGTGTGGGATATGGTCTTTATAGCCTTTTAGATTTTTCTAGAAAATTCAGAATAAGTCAGACTTTTTAGGTTTCTTTCAAAGATTTGAAGAGATTATTATTTGAGGAAACAACATTTTTGTAAAGTGTACAAATAATCTTTATGGGATAACTTTTATCTCAAGAAGCGTGGGTTCTACAAGTGCCTGCAGTTGAAATATGGGCTCTGCTCTGAGCCCCTGGTCAAGGGCGTTAGCTGCTCATGGTTTTATTTTACCTGAAAAAGGGGGGGATAACAGTAGAAATCAGCTTCCCAGCTGTTTAGAAGGAATAATGAAATGCCACATTTGAAGCCAGTCTTCTCTAGATTGGAAAGTGATTCCCCAAAACTGGGATGTCTGATCCCAATTTTATTTATTTTTTTATTTTATTTTTTAAAGTTTCATGTTTTTTATTAGATATTTTCTTTATTTACATTTCAAATGGTATCCCTTTTCCTAGTTTCCCCTCTGAAAAATCCCCTATCCACTCCCCCTTCCCCTGCTCCCCAAACTACCCACTCCCATTCCCAGTCTTGGCATTCCCCTATACTGGGGTATAGAGCCTTCACAGGACCTAGGGCCTCTCCTCCTCTTGATGACCAACTAGGCCATCCTCTGCTACATATACAGCTAGAACCACAAGTTCCACCATGTGTTTTCTTTGATTGGTGTTTTAGTTCCAAGGAGCTCTGGGGGTACTGGTTAGTTCATATTGATGTTCCTCCTATGGGGTTTCAGTTCCCCTGATCCCAATTTTAAACACAAGAAAGAAACAAAGAAAGAATGGGAAGTGGAGGGAGGAAAGTGGAGGGATAATCTCATGTGTACTGTGTAGAAGCATCACCATCAATAAAAAGCAAATGGCCAATAAACTCAAGCACGATTAAAAGGTGGGACATACAGTAGGAAGAGAAGAACTCTGGAAAAAAAATGAGAGGCCAGAGACTCAGCATCTGGACTCAGAGGAAGTCAGTGGTTGAAGCTGAGGAGAGGTAACTAGCCATGTGACATTCATAGAATAGTATAAGCAGGTTAAACCCATCTCTAATTGGGAAACAAGCCAAGTCTATGGCCTAGGCATTTTTTAATAAATAATGAGCCCCTGAGTCATTATTTGGGAAATAGTGTAAGGGTGGAAAAGCATAAGGTTACAAAGAGAGAAGAGAAAGTGAAGGGGAGGGGAGAGGGGAAGGGAGGGGAGGGGAGGGGAGGAGAGGGGACAAAGAAAAGGGGAGATGGTAAAGGAGAGAAAGGGGAGAAGCAAGGGAAGAAGGGGACAGAATTGGAGAGAAGAGGAGGGGAGGGGGAGAGGGAAGAGAAGAGCAGAGGAAAGCAGTCTTCATACTTCTTCAGGTCATCTTCAGATCTGATCAGTGTTTAAGATGGATAAAACTTCTTTGGGTTTAAAGCAGCATTGAGTGACCTATTGGGAAAATTTAAATTACAGATTAACCATTAAGAAATAATTGGATAGAAAGAAAAGAAGAGACATTATTAAGATGGTTAAAAAGACACTTATTAAAAGTTGTTACTAACAGGGCCCTGTATGTTATGAGATGAATTCCCCAACAGCTAGTTTCTAATATAAGGTCTAGGATGGTATCAGTGAGCTCTAGACCTAGAGCCCCAGGGACCCGCCATCCTAAACTAAATCCTTCTCAGTTGAAGTAGAACCTGGTATAAGACTTTAGGCTGTTGAGTTTATTTATATTATCATATATTTAAAACAAAGATTTAGGTTATTTCTGCCAAATATATAGTTGAACACAACAATCAACAAAATAACTAAAGATTAATAGGACCGGGGATCTAGCCTAGTGGTGCACATCTAACAGGGCTTAAACCTAAGTTCGGCCCCAGTACAACAAAAAGGAGGTAATTCTCCAGTGGGCCAGCCAGGGCCACATCTCTGATTAAGTTTCTGGTACAGTAGTAGGATTATAGGAAGCCTGTGCTTAGGAATGCCAGAAAGTAAGTATGCTGCATCTTTCATGTTGAGGTTGTTGCCACGACATCTCATGAGGAAACTGGCTCATAAGGAATTTCTTTTATTTCTCAAAGAATAAATTCTGCCTGGTCCCACTCCACTTCATTGAAGTATCTAGCAGTACTTCAAGGGAATTCTATATCACTAAGGAAATGGCTTTAGAGTCCACCTTCTCCATGAGGCCATGCCTGCTGAAAGCCATACCTCAGCATCCCCTGCATCACACAGACCTGGTGTCTAAGAGGAACCACCTTTCTCTCCAGAATGGATTCTCTCAGGTTATAAAAGAGCTCAGAAGAAGACACTTTTGAGATAAATGTCAATCTGCCCTTATCATACATTCAGCAAACATCTATATCCATTTTCCTTCCACACCTGGCCAAAGCTCCTCCCATTTTGACTTTCCAGTTAGCATCAATAACTCTCTTTGGTTAAGGGGACAACTTCAGCAAATTCCAGAATTTAATGATAAGCCAATTCAGCTTTGGAGTAATGTTGTCTACACTGATTACCACAACTTCCACCATGAAAGTGCTGTTTCAGGAGAGAATGTAATGAAGAAATGCAAGGTCTGTGATCCAGCTGGCACTGAAGAATGCAGCAATGTTTGTTGGCACTGACATTTCATAAGCCCACGAGAAGTCCCCAAAAGATTTTCACCTTAAAGCCCAGGCCCAAATTTGGAAAGGAATTCTAATCCAAAAAGTTGTGTTAAATTTCTACTTCCAAAACCATTCAGGATGATGTAGACATTTCCACATGCTTAATATGGGTAGCATTTCCCATGGGCCCTCGGAACCGAATGGCTTTCAAATTGTGCAGCGAATCCAGGACACTATTTAATGATAGCCAGCTAAGAATCAGTCACAAGGGCCAAGTGAATCTTGGCTGGTCTTGGGGACTCAGAGGGTCACAGAGAATCCCATGTCTCTGGTTGAATAATGTTTACCAGCTAAGGTTGTTTGCAAAAAATATAATTGGCATGTAGAGTTGTTGAAAACTACTGAGAGCCAGAAAGTTGGGGTTATGATAGCTATGTAGAAGGGAAAGCATTTACAGTATTCCTTTGACCAAAAATAGATTTTAAACACTATACAACCACAATGGAATGTGTCCATTTGTTCCTAGATGGGTTGTCTCTCATTCTCGTGTTTAGGTCATAGTTATTTGTAGATTCTCGTGTGACAAGGTCTTCACAGACTAAATTCAGTAGTGTCACCTTCTGAACAAAGCAATCCCACACACTGTGGTTTTCTCCTGTCTAATTTGACTTGTTTTGTTTCATGCTGCCTGTCTCTCTAGCCTCTGGTCCAAGGTCAGCAGATTAAAGTCAACTTCATTCATTTAAAAGACTGATAAATTCATGCCAGCACATGATCTCACCCCCTTGAGTAACACAATGTGTCTATGCTGGACTGTGAAGTCAACCTCTGGATTTGAGTGTTCTATGTGACCCTGGAACCACACCTGGGCAGTAGAGTGGTGTCATCATACCACATGCGCATTCCAATGTGCGAGTTTGTGTTTTAAGGCCAAGATGTCTCCTGAGATGAAAAAAAAAAAAAACCACAACTGACTGATTTATTGATTTAATTCAAGAAGATCCTATAATCCAAATAAAATAGGTCCCCAAGCCCCAGGGTGGAATTTCCTAATACTTACAACCAGTTTGTTAGCCAATAGATGGTTAGGAAATCTCATGTGGGTTTGAATTGTACTAAGACCAAAAAGATCTTATTACCATAGTGGAAATGGCCATCAAGCAACACTGAAATGAAATCCTAGTTCTGATAGTGCATTGCTTCCGAGTGAGCCAGGTCTGAGGTCCTTGTGCAGGCAACAGCTGACATGTTTGTAAATGAAGATCACGTGAAAGAAGGGAGCAATTTTTTTTTTATGCTTTCTTGTGTCTCTTCTTCTTCCTCCTCCTTCCCCCACCTCTCCATCTTCAGTCATTTATGCCCTTCAAAATATCCATTTTTATCAGCCATGCAAGGAAACTTTGTCAACATCTAGCCACCAGTCTTGACCTCTAAGGCAAGCATTTATAAGACTATGAAGGCATGGGCTAGAAATGCAATGAAATCCAAAGTTCTACAAAAGAGCAAAGAGGAAATTGCACCATGCTATAACTGTCAGGGAGAATAGAACAGTAATGACATTCCCAACAGTTTTATTATGAGTCCTGGGTACTTCACATGTGCGGCATTGCTTCATCCTCTCCTCAGTCTCTTAAAGCAGGGTTTGCATTTATTTCCATTTTATAGGAGAAGAAGCTAAGAGCGGGTGATGTTAAATGATGTATTTGTGTTCACACAAAGCCATCCTAAGTCACTGTCTAATACCTATTTTAAAAATGTCATTTACTTCCTTGTCAGAACATGTAGGGAATGAGATGGGACTCGAGGGTCAATGCATAGCACTACATATATATATATATATATATATATATATATATATATGTGTGTGTGTGTGTGTGTGTGTGTGTGTGTGTGTAAGGTATATATGCCTTAATATACAAGCTTGCCATGGAAATGCACATGTGTGGTATGATGGCACCCTCTGCCATCCAGGTGTGGTTCCAAGGTTACACAGAACACTCAAATCTAGAGGTTGACTTCACAGACTATGTAAATTTATATATTCTTAGTTAGGGTTATCATTACTGTGATGAAACACCATGACCAAAAGCAAGTTGGGGAAGAAAGGGTTTATTTGGCTTACACTTCCACATTGTAGTCCATCATTGACGTCAGGGCAGAAACTCAGAGAGGGGAGAACTAGCAAGCAGAACTGATACAGAGGCCATGAAGGAGTGCTGCCTGCTGGCTTGCTCATTTTGCTCTCTTATAAAATCCATCAGTCTGGGGTGGCACCACCCACCATGGGCTGGGTCCTCCCACATCAATCTCTAATTAAAATGCCTAACAGGTAGCCTACAGCCATATCTTATGGAGGCATTTTCTTAGTTGACGTTCCCTCCTCTCTGATAACTCTAGGTTGTGTCAAGTTAACAAAAGCTGAACTAACCAACCAAAAATAAAATTACCACACAGTACAGAATATGAATATGCACACATAGACCATAGACGTGCACACATTTACTCTCATGATAATCTTCTTTTTAATCAAAGGATTTGACCATGTGATCAACTCTGGACATAGTCCAATATTTTTAGCCAGAGTTATAATAAGATTCCTTTGAGAAATAAGACTCACAGACAAAACCCTGCACTATCTGAAAGGCCACTCTTCCCTTTGTGAGGGTTAAGTGGTTGCCCCAGTCCAATGTGCAGTTCACATTCTATAAATGGCTATTACTCCTCTGTCTGACTCACTGTATGTATTACAGCAAAGTCACTTACAGATCAACTTATTTTTAGAATCTTAAAGAAACAGACTCTATGCAGTGTTTGTTTCTGAGCAGAGACGAATGCAAGTGAGAACACATCTAGAGAAGGAACTTTGCTTCCATTGCTTTCCCTTGCCACTTGCTCTGTTACAGAGAAGTCTTTGCAGGTTAAAGTTCATAAATTACCTAACAGCAGGATGACAAAACTCTATGTCAGCACCTTTGGTGTTATGGGCTTATAAGAGGACTTTTGAATTTGAATTAAATAATGCATCAGAAATGTATGAGGAGTCAATATGGCTCATTTTGCTCTCTTATAAAATCCATCAGTCTGGGGTGGTACCACCCACCATGGGTTGGGTCCTCCCACATCAATCACATAATGAGACGAAAGATTATGTTACTAGAGTCTACCTTACAACTTTGTAAGATTGGGAACAAGGGTGATGGCTCAGCAGGTAAGAGGTAAGAGCACTGTGCAAACCTGATGACCCAAGCTTGATTCCAAGAGCCCATGTAACGACCAAGATGTACTGGCATGCCCCTGTGTTTCCAGCATTCCTAAGGTGAGAGAGGAGGTGGAGACAAACGAATCACCCAGGAGCATGCAGGTCAACAGCCTTGGACCAACTCCTTAAAATTGTCCCCTGACCTCCACAAGGACAATCTGGCATGCATGCACACACACACACACACACACACACACACACACACACACACACACAATTGGGCCCACTCCCACCCCAAAAACCACATGTATGTTTAAAAAAATATATCTCCAAGGTGAGAACGTGGGAACACCAGTACCATAAGAATGACAGAGATGATGGTGACAGCAAGGCCAGTCATCAGAGATGATGGTGACAATGATGGTAGCAAGGCCGGTCATCACAATTAGAAGTGATCTTGGATATGACATGACATGCTGCCCTCTGCAGGTATTTAATCCAGATCATTTAGGTTTACACTCGCACAAAGGAAAATGTGAATGTAAATGCAAATGAATACTTAGGCCAATTAAATAAGCGAAGCAATATATTCCACATTCTAGACAGTGAATTCTTAAGTCCAAGGAGAACTGCATTTAGTAACTCATTTTAATTTTATGTCCTGAAAGAAAAAAAGGAAGGACCTGGCTAGGTATAGTGGAGGAGGAGGTTTATTGTGGATAAAAGGGAGAGTATAGCCAGAGGCAGATACCTCTGGGAGAGTCTGGGGTGAATTTGACCCTGAGCCAAGCCCTGTCAGGAGAGGGAGAGGGGAGAAGGAAGAGAAGCCACTGACCAAGAGACCAGGAGGATAAAGGGTAGACCAAACATGTGCCAGATAACCAAAAGGGCTGGGTAACATAGGCAAGGGCGGTCCAGCCCCTGGGCTGGAGAAGTTTAGGGTAAGAGACAGGTCATGCCAGCCATACCCCTGTTACAGGTAGGAACTGAGGAATGGTGGGAGAACCTGGCAGCCCTTAATCCACTTTGATATGTTAAATAGGCACTTCAGATAGCCATTTGTCCCGGGTTTGAGACCTAACATTTCCAAGTTTTGAAAGTGTCTGTTTGGGATGAAAATCAGACACATGCAAGCAAAATTGAAAATCTGTGAACTAGCTTTCTGTTTAAGCCTTGGAAAGCCAGTGTTTACTTGGCTGGGCAACTATCTATTGGGATTTGATAGCAGATATTTAATGAATGATTAATAAATGATGAGTTTCATAGCTTGAAATGGTTGAATTCAATATCTTTTTTAAATCAACATTTTTGTTAGGAAACTAACAGGCTTTGTGGAAAATTAGGGTCTGTGTGTCCTTTGACCCACCACTTCTGCCTTACCCCAGTTGACATTCCAGTTATTTTAGGGTTGAAATGAGGCATTTTTCTTAATCTGCTTTTTGTGCTTCCTGGCTAGAATTAAGAGCCAAGACTGGAAAAAGTATTGGGTGAAGTGTAAAGAACTTTTTTGTTGTGTTGGAATTTTTTATTCATACCTCTGCTAGCCCCAAGTTTACTTTAAGTCAGTTTCTCTAATCTCTATTAGTTGCGTTTCTCTCTACCCTGGTTGATTTTTAAATTTGTTTGTGTTTATCAAGTTGACCCAAGCTCCAGAAGACTGGCCTGTAGGCATCCTGGAGGATATTTCATAATTAGTGACTGCCATAGGAGGGCTCTGCCCATTGTTAGTGGTGGTTCCCTTGGGCAGTTGGTCCTGGGGTGTCTGAGGAAGCACATTGTACTAACCAGGAGGAGCTAGCCAGCCATGGCCTCTGCATCCATTCTGCCTCCATCTAGGTTTCTGCTTTTCCTTACATTCCTTCAGTGATGGACTGTGATTTGGAACTATAAACTGAAATAAAAACACTTTCCTCTCCTGGTAGCTTTTCATCATGGTGTCTTGTCACAGCAGTAGAAACCTAACCCAGGCACTATTCTATAAGCAAAAGGGTCAACTCAGATGCACTGAGCACCCCTAGCTTCCGGAGATGACGTCACATGGGTCAGTGAGACCGTAGGGGCGACTACACGGTCTCAGCTTTGCCTCTCTAATCAACTGATGTTGGCACAATAGCATCCACCTCATCAGATCACTGTGAAGACTCAAGAAAATATCACAGTGTGGGACAATGGATTTTATAAGCACTTTTTCATTGAATTCCCATGACTACATCAGAAGGTCCAGGCTATCATTATCCCATTTTACAGAGGAGGAAATGAGGCTTAGGAGGGAAGCCTGAGTTACCTGGCAAACATGTATAAAGCTGGAGTGATGCCAGATTGAGGCTTTGCTTTGACCATTGTGCAACCCTACTAGATGCTCTGGTCCATGATCCCACACGTGTAGAAAATGGAAACAACGTATACTCTGGTTTATATGCTGAATGCCTCCCCCGCATCCCCATTTCTTGCTAAAAGCTTGTGCCTCCAACTACAAGAAGTACAAGGGGCAAGAAAGCCAGCCTCCTATCGGCACTCTTAGTGCTTAGTAAGCTCAAAGGGGACTAGAAAAAAAGTCACCTTACCCGAGGCTCTCACAGTTGACTTATATAGTCAAAAACGAAGGAGATCCGTGTTTGTGGCTGGAGTTAAAAAAAATCCCAAAGTGCAGTCAGCCGAAACCTCAGCCAGACGTGAAAGTGTGGCCACTGGTCATGCAGAATTTCTCTTTGCTGAATTCCGTGCAGCTAAGGCAACTGCCTGGGCTCGCTGAAGATCCACAGGGGACAATGCTATGTGTACTAGGATGAAAAAGAAAGTGTGATCGGAGTCCTCCCTCAGCTTCAGGAATGCCTGGTTCAGCAGTGTTTACTCCACGGGCGTCCCTCCAGGAGACTGTGCCATCGGTCTTCTGGTGGTGAGGACCAACTTTCCTCATTGGCTGTTGCTTTTGTTAAAATGACACACTATTTTAGTGGTTAATCTACCTCAGTCAAGAATTACAAATTCAGGAAAGCACATTTATTTTAGCAAATATCTAGTATTGGTCTATGGGGCTATTTAAATCTCTAGCAGAATTTAAGTCATCATAAAGCACCTTTAGTCCTTTCACCTACTTTCCTAAGCCTTCCAGGAACAGGCTGTGAGGAAGACAGCAGATTCCAGACTTTCTCTCCTCCTCCTCCCCCTCCTCTTCCTATTCCTCCTTCTTCTCTTCCTCCTCCACCTCCTCCTTCTCTCCTTTCTCCTCCTTCTTTTTTCCCCCACTAATTTTTAAATTCACTTTACATCCTGATCGCAGCTCCCCTCCTCTCTCCTCCCAGTTCCACCCTCACATTCCTTCCCTTCATTTCCCCTTCTCCTCTGAGAAGGGGAGACCCCCTTGGGTACTACCCCATCCTGGGACATCAAGTGAAAACAGGATCAGGTGCATCCTCTCCCACTGAGGCCAGATAAGGCAGTCCAGTTAAGGAAAGGGAATCCAATGCCAGGCAACAGGTTCAGAGAGAGCCTGCCCTCCTTGTTAGAGGACCCATATGGAGATCATGCTGTACATCTGCTACATATGTGTAAGAGGCCTAGGTCCAGCCCATGCACATTCTTTGGTTGGTGTTTCAGTCTCCGTGAGCCCCCATGGGTTCAGGTTAGTCTATTCTGTAGGTCTTCTTGTGCTGTTTTCAATACCTCCAGCTTCCTCAACCTTTCTCCTCACTTTTCTACTAGACTCTCTGCGCTCAGCCTATTGTTTGGCTGTGAGTCCCTGTATCTGTTTCCATCAGCTGATGGATGAAGCCTCTCAGGAGACAGCTATGCTAGGCTCCTGTCTGCAAGCATAGCAGAGTAGCATTAATAGTGTCAGTGGTTGACTTTCTCCCACGGGACGGGTCTCAGTCACTGGTTGGCCATTCCCTCAATCTCTGGTCCACCTTTATCCCTGCACATCTTGTAGGCAGGACAAATTTGGGGCGGAAGGTTTTGTGGGTTGGTTGATTCCCCTTTTCCTCCACTGGAAGTCCCATCCAGCTATATGAGGTGGCCACACCAGTCTCTATATCCCCTGCACCTAGCAGTCTCAGCTAGACTCATCCCCAAGACTGTTGAGAGCTTCCCCATCCCAGGTCTCATCCTAAAGATACCCCTCCACTGATTTCCATTCTCTTTCCCAGCCCTCTCAACCCCCTCCCCAATCCCACCCCCACCTCCATTCCTCTTCCCACTCCTTCTCCAGCCCAGTTCCCTCTCTGCATTCACCTCTGATGTCTATTCTATTTCCCCTTCTGAGTGTTATTCAAGCATCCTCCCTTGGGTCCTCCTTGTTACTTGGCTTCTTTGGGGCTGTGTATTGTAGCATGGTTATCCTGTACTTTATGGATGACATTCACTTATAAGTGAGTACATACCATGAGTGTCTTTCTGGGTCTGGGTTACCTCATTCAGAACGATATTTTCTAGGGTCATCTATTTGCCTGCAAATTGCATAATGTCTTCGATTTTAATTGCAGCCTTTCTTCTTTAGAGTGCAAGTATACTAGGAGCTCAGACGCTGAGGGGCACATCGTTTTATCTCATAGAGGTGTGTGGTTCACCATTCTCTGTATGCTACTGGTATACCACTATAGTCAGGTCCGGCATCTTTGCTTTGTAGTCTCTTCTTGGCACACAGTACATTGGCTTCATCATCTCTATAATTTGCGGCCCATGGTGCATTGTAATAGTGAGTATTTGGAATGATTGGAGGATAGAAGAGTACAACTTTCAATTATACTTTTCTGATAGGCTCTGGAGGAATAGCCTCTCAGGAGGCTAAACTCACTGGCTATTGCTGTATATCAAGCTTTTCTCTGGGCTTGTCACGTTAACTCTTAAACCCTCCCCGGATGCTACAAGGTGTGTTGTTATTGTTACGACTATCCACAGTATACAAACAGGAACATACGGTACTAAGTGCAATTTCTTTCATCCAAATCCAGAAAATTGGGTGGAGGCGGAGCTCTGTGGTATGGCAATTTTCTAGCTTGTGGTGGGCCCTGGATTTGACCCCTAGTAATGTATGGGGGTCGGGGGAGGAGAGAGGGAAAGGAAGGAGAGAAAGAGAGGGAGAGAGGAACCACTTTTGTTTGTTTTGTTGTTGTTGTTGTTATTGTTATTTTGAACTTTTGGGCATATTTCCATTTCAAACCATAGAGTGACGGAACCTCATCCATCTGTTACTATTAAAGAGCATTTTATTACTCTTAAATGAGACACACAGACTGCTGACTTTTAACAGGGAGATAATGAAGAGCCTCTGAGCGTATTCAAGAGCCCTAGGCAATAAGCAGGAGTTTATTCCTCTCCATGTTCTATAGAAAGGATGATAAACAACCAAGCCATGTTGTGCTCCCCCTGGTGTTCAGAGGGAGCCTATTGGAGGCCTCCAGTCAGATGGAGGGGAGGGGCTGAGGCTTCAACACCTTTCTGTTCCTAAGCCTGAGAAATGAGAAGCAGCTGGATGCCGGGACAGGGGTTCCTCTCCTCATCTGTTTTTGCTCTCAGGATTTGCAATAAGTTACACACAATTCAGAGACTGGTCAGGAGCCTCAATGGTCAAAGTTATTAAAATTTCTAATTTCCTAATATTCTCCTGTCCCCTACACTTGTCCACTCTGCCACACCCGGGCCTTCTGCCAGGGCATCTGGCTTTTCCATATTATCTTCCTTTTCTTTTTTTTTTTTTTTTAATGCTGGCTGCTGGCCTTTGTTCTGAAATGTATGTCACCATTGCCTTAATACTATCAGCTCAGGGTTTTTGAGAGCCAATGTTTGAAGACTAAAAAAATGTAAGATCTTCTTGAGCATTCAAGAAACTTAAACTTATAGTTTGTTATTTGATAAAGTCATACCATCAGCTAGAAAAGCATTTCAGCTGTGGTCCCTGCTGCTGTCACTTTGAGAACTTAAACCAATCTCCAGAATGTCTGAATCATTCTTTTGGGGTGGAGCTTGGGCATCGGTAGTTTTTGTACATGAGATCATCACTGAGAACACTGGGCTAAATTCATCTTTTGGCTCAAAATTGAATACCAAAACCCAGAAAGAACTTAGCTCAGAAATATGTAAAATCTATTGAAATGGCCAATTCTGGTTCCCATGAGTTGTCTCTTAAAATGTGGAAAAGTAGTTTTTGGTATATTGCCACCGTTATTCACTGACTAATAGGAAGGTGAAGTTCATGTGCATTCTGTGCCAAAGTCTTTCATGCTAAGAAGTCTCAGTTCATCTACAGCTCAAGGCAAATTAGAGCAAAGAGTAGAGAACCTTTTGGGAACACTGCTGGCCACATCTTCAGTATTCTGGACACCAAACTTTGTATGTGGCTTATGAAGAAGCAGGGCTGGGGTCAATGTGATAGTTTGGGGACTGGTCCAAACCTTCATATGTAAATGATGAATCAGTAGAACCTGCCTTGCAGGACTATTCACAGTTCAGATGGCAGAATGGACATGAAGCCCCAGACCTGCCTGCCTGTCACAGGGCATAGTGATCCTGTCCTTCCCAGTGATCTGTAAAGCCCAGGAAAATAAAGGGTCCCTCTCTCGTTCTCATGGACAGGTCTTCGTGTGCCTTTGGTGTTGGTCAAAAAGGTGACTGTACTCTTTCAGAGATATAGGGAAGTGACTCTCATGCCTGTAAGACAGTAAAGGAAACCAGAGATCCCGGGCTTCTGTCATCTGTGCTTAGAGTGCACAAGTCAGATACAGCACATGCACAGGACTTGGCCTTACCTGTTTATTTACTGAAAGCCTGTTGCAGCCAAGGCCATGGAGCACCAGATTCTCCCCAGAGAACTAGCATCTGTCACCCTCCCTGGCCTTCGAAACCTTGAGAAAGATGTTTCTTTTTTTCATCGAAGAACAACAAACAGACCCTGTCAGGGCCAGATACCAGGGTGTAGCACAGGAAATTTGTACTTCAAGCAGGGAAGAAATGGAGGAGACAGCTAGAGTGAGAATCTGCAGTGGCTGCAATGGCAGTGGGACTGGGGTGGAGGAAAGTAGACATTTAGAGAACACATGGCACCAGGACCTACTGAAGAACTGTAGTGTTGAGGAGGCAACTGGCATCGTGGAGGGGTGGAGGTGCTATAGACCCAATGGCAGCACCCGAGGGACCGGAGGAGCTGAGCTGACTGCTCTCAGTCTTAATTCACTTTCTGCCGAGTTTACGGCAAAATCAGTTGACATGAACTCTGCTCTGATCCTTTACTCAGCATCCATTGGCTAGGTATCTATCACTAGCCAGGAATTTGGAGCTAAGAAGCAGGAAGCACAGCCCTGCCTTGTGGAGAATACAGTCTGGGATGGAGAGAGAGAGCATTAGATAGACACTGGATGTTGATAGCTTAACTGCATTAAAAACAAATGAATCTTTAAAATTCTGCTAAGCTCCCAATGTATCTTCTCATGTTCTTTCTTTCTGCTTCACCCAGGACAGTGGCAAAGGCCCTGACTTAGGCATCAGTTTGTCTGTTTAAATAGAATTTACTGTGTATGGATTCTGATGCCGACCAAATGATACCCCTGTTGGTCTGAGAAAAAAAAATGTGAAGAATTAAAATTACAGATTGTTGTAGGTAGTAAAGGAGATAGTGCTTGTCAATTCCTTAGCGACTCACTTAGCATACAGTAAGCACGCAGCACGGATTAGAATTCTAGGATTGATGGGTCTGTGTATGATAAGAAAGAGAGGCTGAGGATAGAAGTGCAGAGGCAGGTCCTGCAGAAACATCAGTTGGCTAATTTATCTCCCTGTTCTCTGCCTCCTCCCTTCCCTTGGAGAGTTGTTCTGGAGTTACACACCCTGCATGCAGGCCAGACAAGCTGTTTAGCTGCTTTCAGTCCCTAAATTCTTCTTTCTGGCCTCTATTGAAAGAGCAGCAACTCTGGGTGAGCAGGCAGGCTGGCAAGAAAAGAGTTTTTCTGTTCCAAAAGATAGTCAGAACAGTCAGGGGTCAGAGAGATCTTGTTTCTTTCAGTAAACTCATCAGCCCTCAGCAGGAGGCCAATAGATCCTCCTTCTGGGGTAACCTTTGCTACTTGAGAGTTGTGTTCTTGTTCCCAAAGGTCTGACTTTCTTTAATTTCCATATCCTGGAGAGCGGTCTTGTTTTCAATAAGAAAAAGTGTTAATAAATTGCAGCAGTTAATCTTTGTTAGAGACATCATAAGCATGTAAAGGCTCTTCACCATGCTGGCTTTCCACTGTCATAGAAATACCAACACTGAATATTCTCCTCTAAGCACAGAACCAGTGCGAGACTAAAGGGCATAGATTTGGAAGGATGGGATTCTATGGCACAGCAACAAAATATGGGCTTGTAAGGTGGAACAAAACCATGAGCTCTCACAAGTCAACCTTGCTAAGCAGTGGACAACTTCCCGAAGAGCCTAAGCGTAGACTGAGCACTTCCTATGATGCTGTGCACGCGCCAACTCCCATGCCTCCTGTTTATGTGAGGGCTCTCTGGTGTTTTAAAACTTCAGGAGCACAGTTGCTATAGCCTTTTGTTTTCTTCTGGTATATCTAAACTTTAACGCTTTTCCTACTCACTTGACTCACACTAAACCCACTTATCCCTTCTCCAAAAAGATTTGTCTTTTTATTTCCCTTGAAATTTCTCCTTTTCTGACCCATCAACCCAGTTTAGTTATTATTAGTAGTATTAGTATTATTTAGTATTATTATTTTTGCCACACAGGTGCCATAAAAATCTATAAACTTAGCAAATTGTTTTCACCTCAGATAACAACTGATGAAGTATCTATTCCTATGGCAATTTTGAGGTCAATGGAAAATCTATAGCACAATGCAATTTATTTGATTTTTAAGTCTGTACTTTTTTTTTTTTTTTTTTGAAAGCTCATGGTTATTTAAACTAAGAGCTGGAAGAAAGCATCCATTTCCCATTTTTACTTGACACAGAGCATCTTCAAGTATTAGACTGGGGATGCTGATGCTGAGAAGGATTGAGGAAAAAAAATGCCACTCCTTAAAACCATAGCCATACAAGGACACACAGGAAAGAAGCTGGCAATGGGTGGGACTCTAGGTTGTAGCTAGGAAGTTATAATCCCTTTCATTGAAGATGTTTTCATATAAAGATCAGTGGTGTAGTTAAGAGTCCCCAAAAGCTAAAAAATGCATATATTCTCAACCATTTCCCACCTTGGTCACCATACCAGTAGCGGAGACTCTTTTCCTAGAAAGGATGCTAATAGGTTCTTTCACTATTTACCCAGCATTCATTTATTGAGAATTTATCTTGAGTTCCAAGAAGAGCAGGTATAGGGAATTGGCTCTGTGATCCACACATGGCAACGATGAGAAAAGTAGGCACATACATTAGTAAATTTCTCTGATTAGTAAATTACATAATGAGAAAGTGTTTGGGGTGGGGTTAGAGCCCAGAGCTCTGCCCCTAAAACACATAATTTCAGCTGCCACAATTATCACCAGAGAGGTCCAGGCATAGTGTGTCTGTAATTCCAACATTTCTGAGGGAGGAGTATTATGAATTTCAGATTAGCCCAGGCTCTATAGCAAATCCCTGTCTCAAAATAATAATAACTAATGATGAAAATAATGATGGTGATGGTTACAATGAGTGATATATAGAGATATATAGGAACTTTTCAACCCTGATCACCCTGAGTGTATCTTGGATAATGGCTTCTTTCTTGTGGCAGTATTTCATAGACCTTAGCTTTTAAGTGGTATGTGCTTTCATGTGCTCCCCCAATTCCCCACCATTGAGATACATAGATGCTCCAGGTCTCTCTTAATAAGGAGTGAGTGGCCTTCCTTATAGTGTTAGTAAACATCTTTAAAAGCCAAGTATCAAAAGTGCTTACTTAGAATCCCTACTGACACCTGCTGTTTGACCCTCTGAGCAAGACTCAACCTCATGAGATTCAGTCTCTTCGCTTAGGTGAATGTGAACCTCCCAGACTTGGTTTGTGGATTCTCATACATTTACTAAATTCTGAGCATCTTCAATGTGCTGGGTGCTCTTGGCAAGTTACTAGCTGAATGTTAATGATTTAAAAAAAAAAAAAGATTTGAGTAATTGCCTTTTGTAGACTGTCTAGCCAAGTGTGACCAGGAATGGCCTCTCCAAGGAGATTGAGTGAGAAAGGTGAGGAAAGAGCTGTCAAATGAAGACCAGGGAATGCCTTCCCAGCTGGAAAACAACATCAAGTAGCAACTTATCATGTATGTGTAGAAGTCACAGTATAAACAAAAAGAGCCAACCCCACATGAGACTGTCTAGTGCACACTGAACAACAACACTGGATTCTTGCAAAGCACAGCTTAGACCACATTCTTCCCATCAAGTCAAGACATACATCTCAATGCAGTGATATGCTCCATTTCCACAAGATAAGAGTCTTTATCCCCCTCCCATACAGCAGAAGTTTGGGTGTCTGGACTGAACAAACATATCAGTAGTATTTTCCATGATTTCTGACAACTACCAAAGCGCAGAACTTCCTCCCTCTTTCCCCTTTCCATTTCCTCTACCTCCTGTCCTTGCAGATTGGGCAACAATTTCAAAAAACTTCCTGAAGTCAACTGATGACAGGACATGTGTGGCTGGAGTCTGACCTGCCTGGTTGGGGCCAGGAGGATGTATTAGATGAGGGAGGCTGTTGGTTGTTGTCCTGTCTTCATCTAGGGCGACTGTCTGTGAGCTTCTATGTTTCAAATATTTTAGTCTTTAGGTAATTTGCTGACTCTCCTTAAAAACAACCATGGTGGGATAAAGAGGCTGGGTAATGATCCCCCACATTAACCATGGCCTTTCGATGGTTCCTAGCTGCTCACCTAATGACAGCTCTGGCCATGGGGGATATGGAAAGGAGAGGTAGTTGGTTTCAGTGGTACACAGCACCTATGTTCTTCCTCTGCCAGATGGTAGGCTTGTCCTCATGTCCACATTTGGCATCCCATATCCCCAGACTCTTCCTTTCCCTATTAAGTTAGTAGCCATTTATCTCACTCTCTGTGACATCATTTGTTGCTGCTTTTTTTCCCACAGTATTCATCATTTATGAAATGGTGGTGTATGGTTTTCATGTGTATGTTTATCATCTGGTCAACCTTCTCTATTACTAAATAGGTACCATAAAGTCTAAAGCACTCTCTTGTCCTGTTCTGCATCTTCAGTTGGTAGGATGCTACCTGTTGTATAATGAGCGCTCAGTGATCAAATGAGGAATGTTTCCATACATGATGAACGTTAACTTTTCTATCCCTTTCATCATGGTCCAGGTACTCTAAGTCCTTTAGACATGCTAACTCACTTAATCCTTTTGGGAAGTACATGACACAGGCATAGATTTTCTTATTCATAAGTCAAGGTAAGATGTTATGCAGCACTCACATTAAATGATAGTGGTAAAGCAAAGTGCACTGTATGCTGACCTAAGTTTTTAATTAAAAATACATAAAAATGGATTAAAACAGGTAGATCAACTGACCAAGGCACAGAAAAGTCAAATAATTTGTCTCAGGCTAACAACAAACAAATGCCAGTATTAGGATTCAATCTCTGACTTGCTAACCCTAGAAAGTGCGTCTTTAACCTCTATATTGACATTCTTTGTGCCATAGCTCTATCCAAAAAGAAATGTTGGCAACCAATCAAAACCAACCAAATAAACAAACAAAAGACTTTCACAATGAAACATGAAGAGCTTGACTCAAGGACTTGGTCACACACATATATGTGTGCTCATGCTTGTGTGCATGGAAGTGGAGAAAAATGTGGCATTGTGAATGTTCTCTTGTTCAGGGCTCTCAATCATTAGGGGTTTCCCCCACCCCAGAGAGCACCCCAGAAAAAAGCAGAGAGCACATCTCTTCTATCAATAAATGCCCTGCCACTCTACACAGAGTGAACAAGGCAGGTGGATAATGGTAGTCATGGACTTCCTCATTGTCCTTTTGATGTGTGAACACTTTTAGCACAGTCAGCTATGGAACTGCCAGTGTTGGGGAGGAGGGACCCAAAGCAGAGGAGAGGATAAGAGCAGAGGCATACCAGGGCCTTGTGGGCTTCTCCGAAGTCATCACCTAGAGAGAAATGACTCTGAGCCTCCCTGGCCTCACACTTTGGCCACATGTTCTCAGGTCTCATGATAGCCATCCTGCTGCCTCCTCCTGTTAATGTGCCATTGCTCTGCCTATAAAATAAGGCCAGAGCTGCAAGTCAGGTAACCAGGACTCTGCCTCTTGAAGAAAGTGTGAAAAGAAAAATCAATGAGCCTGTCTTCCTGGCACTTTGATCAGTAAGATGCCCAGACAAAGAGTGGAGAAAGATGACTGAGGAAATTTCAGAGACATGTTTTTCTCAGAGGTTGATTCTGTTATTTTATGTGTGATCTTGGTGTTTCCTATTCTAGCCTTGCATCAAGTTTTCACACAAATGTCATTTAAGCACAGATCTCCCATCTGGCCCCACTCCTGGACAGTGGTCAGCAGTCTTTGAGTCTACAGAAGTTTCCTTTTAAAACACACTTTTTTTTTTTTTTTTTTTTTTTTTTTTTTACTCTTAGACCACTTGATCAGATATATGCAGGCTCAGGAACCAAATAAAATGTTCATTTTTTTAATGGAAAGGTCAGAATACAACCGTATTTTTGGATACTTTTATTTTAAATACAGTGGTTACAATACAATATTTTATGAAGTAAAAATATTGAAATTATATATTTCTGCATCATTTTGATACTTTTATTTTAAAAATGATTCTGGGTTCTATATCAGTAGAATCCATTTACATTATGTTTTCTTGCCTATTTTAGATGGCCCCAATTCCCCACTGCCAGGCTGCTGCAGGTCCTGGGGAGTCTTGCCTTGTGTATCTTGTCTTTCTGCCTCAGTTTCAGAACTGATTTTCCCAACTTACACGTGGGGCTTCTGTGAACTGATTCCATATCTCCAGGGACTGCTAACGTAATGACCTGTCTACTCCACTGTTTTCTCACCTGACTCTCTTACTTTGGACCACTTTCCTTTCTGAGTGTTTGTCTAGATACCTAAAATTAGTTCTGAATTTCACTTCACAACTGAGCTCTATGTCAGTTAGGAATGTATTTGTCTACAATCAGTCAATCAATCAATCAGTCAATCAATCAATCAAACAATAATAATGATTTCTCAGGTCAATAAGTTTTTGTTTTGTCTTGTATATTTTCTATGTACTCTACCTTACACTCACAGATCCCATTTAATACTTTCTCCTCTGTGTTGAAGAGAGATCCATGATTTTGAAGGAGGCAGGAGGGGTGATAGTATGAGAAATACCTGACATTTGTCAGTCACTAACTGGTCACCAGATGCTAGGAAGCACTTGCCATGTACCTGAGTCAGTAGACAAGTCTTGATATTTCTGTCTTTTTGGTTATCCCCCAAAAATGGGTCACCAACCTAGGCCAGTTAGCTTTATGTCAGATTGACACAAGCTAAAGTTATCTGAAAGGGGGGGGGGGGAATCTCAATTGAGAAAATGTCACCATAAGAAAAGGCTGGAGGGCATTTTCTCAATTGTTGATTGATGAGAGAGGGCCCAGCCTATTGTAGGTGGGGCCATCCCTGGCCTGGTGGTCCTGAGTTTTATAAAAGGTAAAGCAGGCTGAGCAAGCTATGAGGGGCAAGCCAGTAAGCAGCACTCCTCCATGGCCTCTGCATCAGTTCCTGCCTCCAGGATGCTGCTCTGTATGAGCTCCCGTCCTGATGCTTCCCTTCCCAGCTTGCTCATGGTGTTTGATCACAGCAGCAGAAACGCTGACCTAAGTCACCTTCTGACTGTGGCTGCCCAGATGGGAAGCTGGACTCTACCTTAATCAACCATGGTCTTTCTTCAGATCACTATTGTACCTCTTGAGAAGTCTGTGGTTTATCTGTCTTTATCCTGGCTTAAGGGTTTTGTGTCTTTAAACCTACCCACTTTAGCTTCTTACTCCATAGGATCTCTGCTGCCTCTTAGAAATTTATTCATTTGTTCCCACTGTTTGCAGTTGGAAATCCATTCATTCATGCACAGTCACATTCCAGATCCATCTATGCCAAATGACAAGGCTTTTCCCAAACTGTTGGCAGTCCACCTGGCAATTCCAAAGTGTCCCCAAGCCATGCCATGTCCATGCAGCTTGGAGCTGTGAGCCAAGCTTTCTAAAGAGATAAGCAAAGCTTGTCCAGGAACCTGTCAACTGAGTATGCCAAAGGTGACAAACAAAACCAGCAAATCACCATTAAGATCATAGCATTGCAGAGCTGGGAGCTCAGATGTGTCTGTCCCGTCTTCCTCTTTGCTGTTTCCTCGGTTTAACGTGCTCTTCTTTTACTTTTGGATTTCAATATTTATCAGTGTTGATATATTCACGCAAGGCTCTTTACTTGAGAAAAGCAAATGAAGTGTGGTAACACACAAGTTGTGGTCAACACCCTGATTATGGTGTTTGCTTACAGCATCCTCCCAGAGGCCATGGCAGAGCCTGTCTGCTGGGGGCTGGGGAGACATAAGCCTACAGAGGGGGCATACAGCCCTCCCGGCTGGACTGTGTTCAGAGGACTTCCCCATGTGACCTTCATCGCCTAGAAAAGCACTGGGGAGCATTCTGCACTCTGTGCCACCGGTGACTTCCTCAATCTTGCTTCTTCCTCAGCACTCCTGACTCAGCAGAGGAGTCGCCACGCAGTAACCGCCCTTTCTTCCCGTGCAGCACTTACGTCTACTAAAGGAAAATAACTTGTTTCTACAGTTATTTGTTTATGGTCCCTTCTCCTAGACTATAAATTCCATAATAACAGACATTATGTCTGCCTGTTGTATCCTGTTGTTTCAGGATAAATGGCCACACTCATATTTAGCTTTTCACTTTCAATTATGGCCTATAACCTGACTGTCTGTGTTCTGTATATTGTTTATCACCTGGGAAGGTCTATAGTTTTCTTTTCCTATTCCTCTCTACCATACCTGTCCTTGTTCAAGCCCTCATCCCCCCCCCTCTCTGCTCCTCGCCTCCCTGTGTTCTCTGAATGCACATTGGTCCCATGTGCTTCCTTTAGTCCAATACCATGCTATACTTTTTATGTGCTCATTTATTAATGTGTTTTCTCTGGAGACAACTTTTTTTTGTTTTAGAAGATTTTGCTTTCGAAGCTGAGCAGGAAGATTTTTAGCAGGCTCTGTCTGGACTACACTGTAAGCTCCAGGCTAGATTTTTAGCAGGTTCCCTGTCTCAAAATAAAGGGTGAAAAGTTGTAAACATACTTAATGTTAAACATGAGAAAATACAATTGACATTGTAGCGTCTGTGTCAAGTGATAATGCCGCCTATCTTCAGATTAGAAATGGGCCAATGTAACATATGAATATCCCCAATGAAAAAATTTACTGGTGTTTTCGTATAAAAAAACAAAGCCCAAAACATTTATAGGTATGAGTGTTTTGCCTGCACGTGTATTTGTGCATCATGTATATGCAATGTTCACAGAGGCCAGAAGAGGGCATTGGATCCCCTGTAACTGGAACATCAGATGATTGTGAGCATGGTGTGGATGCTGGGAACCGAACCCAGCTTCTCTGGAAGAGCATCGACTGCTTAGCCATCTCTCCAGCCCTTGAAGTATTCAATATTTCCCCCAATTCCCACTTCAAATTAGAAAACAAGACCTGAAAAATCTATAACAATGCTTTGGTAAGTGTTCATTGTAATTAAAGTCTACCTATAACAAGTGATGTTTATTATTAACATACATGATGTTTATTATCTACATAAATAAATAGAAACGAGTAGGAAAAAGTTTAAAATAAAATTAAGTTAATTTAAAATAAAATTCATTATTTATACTATAGTACATAAAATTGAGTTTAGTTTGGAAAACACAGACCTAGACTCTGAGCCTGCTACTCCTTTTGTCTTTATCTTTTTTGATGTTTTTATTAGAATATATAACTCAAATGTTGGTTAGAACATGAATAGAAACTACTTTGCAGGATAGTACAGAATATCCATTCCCTTTGTTTACTAACTACGAGAGGAAAATCAGCAGGTCAAACTTGTGTGCAGTGCACTTTAGCCATGACTCCTTTGTAAGTTGCATAAGGAGTACAGTGAGCAGGCACGCTCAGTGCCCACACTCTGCTCCACAGCCTTGTGCTGTGCTTCATGCGACTTCCTGGTGTTTGTTCCTCTGCACTGATTAAGTAGTCAGGATCAAGCGTAACGGTTCGAATATTTCTTGATAGCCAACTACGGTTGGATACATTTATTGGCATTGATCTTATCCTTGCTTGCCTCTTAGCATTATCTAGAAGAAGTCTGGTGTCCTGGTGTAAGTATGGCTTTATCTTAGAACTAATCAGAATGCAACACAAAATTTCCTAAAGCAAATGTTCTGTACTGGAAGTCAGCAGAAATGCCTTTGCTCTGTAGTAGAAATTAAGCATTTTAGTCATATTAATCTTTATGTCAAAAAATAGCATTGAACAATATATTTAAAATCAGCAAAAGGAGCATATTTCAGTTTTTCAAAGCACTTGAGCACTTAGCAATAAAGATGCCCATCATCCCTTAATATGTGGCTTCTCGCTGGAACGCGGATAATGAAGTTTAAATAATGGACATCAGACATGGGCTCAAAGACCTCACCAATCCTTATTTTAGGGACAGAATACAAGGTATTTCTGGGTAGGCATCTCATCAGCTATGAGGGAAGAAGTGCTCTACCTAGTTTTAATGAGAATACACAAAAGTGTTGTAAACAAGTTTTTTTAAGCACTTAAAGCATTTTAGACTGAAGCCAGCACTACTGCTGTGGAGTTAAACTATCTGCCACTAAGTCCTGGCCAAGTCCACAGGCACACCCTCCTGGTGCCCCTGGTCTGTAAACCCACATTTCCAGAAACACAGTGGTTCACACACACACACACACACACATCCATAAGGACGTGATTAACATCCTTTCATGCAATGACGTTATATGCAGGTTCCACATTTTTATGCTTGAGTTCATTGATAACACTTACTTACATCATAGTTCAGCTTCATTCATGGTCTCAGAGGAGACCATGAATACGGTGATAATGGTTAAAAGCTGACAAAATGTCTTTCAGAGAACAGCAATGTCAAAGTAAGAGTGCCAACAGCCACTAACCAAAACTGCAGATGCTTGGCTGTTCATTTTATCACTGGGATAAAGTGTCCTTTTCTATTATTTCCATCAAATGGATACTTGTGACAAGACAGATAAAGAAAAAAATTGACTGAGAGCAGCAGTTGCTTTTATGGTCACCATGGGGGAAGAGCTATGGAAACAGCTTTCATATGCTAAGTTTCATAAATACAATTCATTACAAAATGAGCCTTAAAATAGGGGGTGTAACTGAACATCGTTTTTAAACTTTCACACCTCCTGCAAGTGTGTGCCACTCGTGTCTTCCCTTCTTGACAATGCCGTTCCTACCTGGCTCCCTAGAGCCACACACACCTGGCGCATCAGGAGAAGGCTGTCTTTGCCCTCAGCTCATCCACTGTTGCAGTAGAGCTCTGGGTAGGATTTATTTTTCCCCAAAGACTCACTGAGTCCTTTTACATTTACAGCTTCCCTCAACTTGAAATTCATGAAACAGCTGTGTTGAGGTCCCACTCTGAACACTTGTTTCTCCAAATGGTTGACAAGTGTCACCCTAAGAATTCTCCTCCCAGCCAGCTCTACATGATGTTAGGGATGTGCACACAAAGGCTTATGTCCCGCTCCTGGCAACCTGCAGAGGATGTGCAATATTCCTGAGAGAGGACAGTCTCCGGTCGACAATAGTGAGAACCCTGGAAAAGATTAGGTTATCTGTCCCTAACAGGTCTCACAAAACCTAGGACAAGGTGGCTAAACAGTATAGGATAGAAATCTGGAAATGAGTGGTGAAAGGATTATAAATAAGCCCCCATTAGATGACCTCTGTGGGAACCATGGTTGGGTTGTGAAAGGCAGGGCTGTGATTTCAAGGGGCAAACCAAGGAATGTTGAGTCTAGGCAGTGAGTGTGACTCAGTGGAAAAGTTTGGGTTTAGCATACACAGGGGATGGGTTAAATCTCTGAAGGAAGAAAGAAATGGGGAAAGAGGAGGGGAAAGGAAAGGAAAGGAAGGGAAGAGAATGGAAGGGAAGGGAAGGGA
>NC_034591.1:72119840-72136140 GCF_900095145.1 Mus pahari
TTCCTGCCGCAGCATTTCTCTGCAAGAAATGTTAAGCCACAATAAAAAGGCTTTTTTTTTTTTTTTTTTTTTTTTTTTTTTTTTTTTTTTAACAAACCCAGCTCAGTGCCATTGCCCTTCATTCCTATCCCCTTGGGCTAGCCTACTGCTTCACTTTGTGGCTTCTCCTTTATTCTGCCATTCTGTTTCTCTGACCTTCAATCCCCACTCCATTAGCTTTTACGGCCAGTCCATAGAAACCAGAAATACACACATGGAAACACATCTACCCAGTGGGGAGGGGAAAGCATCTATGCTCTGTTGTCCTATGTGTGGCTGTGTGTCCATGTCACATGGGGCAAGGGACAGGAGTGCCGGAATTAGTAAACTCTCCCACCAATAGCTAGGTGCAAGATGGCCTTTCCTCGACCCAGCGATTGTGCTGGAACCACAAATTAGAGTCTTCATTGTTCTTTGTTTCCATGTTTAAAGTTCAACGTGAAATAGTGTTTTTGCTATGAAAAAATAAATCTGAAAACAATAAGTCTTGTTCATTGACATAAACCGCTGTCAGTTCCTTGTGGGACCTATGCTGATAAAAACCAGGGGAAACTATTTTATTGGCAATGCAAAGAATTTTTGCCTGTGGAGATTTTTTTTTTTTAAGTTCAACAGCAGTAAAGGTGGGGACAGAAAGCAAATAAGCCTTTAAAATCTCTCTGCCCCGCCCCAACCCTTCGTCCCGGTCCCAGGTGACATAATTAAAACACAGAAGGCAAGAAGCTGTTACCAACCCAACCATTTAGCTTAACAGAATCATGCATTTACCAACTTCATTTTATTCTATTTTTTAAAAATAGCTCAAGCTGAACATTGCTTTCTGTTTCACACACAAAGGCCTTTTCTGCGTGGGAGGGTTTTAATATGGTCTGCCAACCAGCTTGTTAGTGTTCGGCAGGGATCTTGCCGGGCCGCATGGGGCAAGACCCACTGTGCTGCTATTACATACACAGATGTGAACTTCATTCCATCCATGGAAAATGTTCTACTGGAGGACTCATAGATTAGCCCCAAGTCAATCCTGGTAAGAAAGTGTCTGAGCTGGCTCACACACTCTTTGTGGAGTTTGGAGACAATCCGAATAAAGACTGAGCAGGTATGAATGTGACCATGTAACAGCTAGCGTGGTTGAGGACGGTAGTAACAAGCAAGCCTCGATGGTTCCAGAGTATATAGATTTGTTCCAGTCCTACAAGAGCCTGGAAGGAGAAAGGAAGATTTTAGCATCAGTCTCTGATGTTGACACAGCACTGTCTAGAACTGGGTGTAACCCCTCTTACACCACCAATCCTACAAATACGCTATAGCATTCGGATGGCACCAGAACTCTGGAGACGGAAAAGGTTGTTTTCTCCAGATTAAGTTCCTAATGTCCAGCATCTAAAAGGTTGACTACAGCACCTGCCTTGAGCTCAGGGACTTTAGAACGTTTTTCTTTCCACTTAATGTTGTGAATGCTTCTAAGAATCTAATCAGCAGACTCGTAGATCTGAGCCCTGGAACTAGCCTTCCTGGAAAATGTTTTAAATGCTTGCAAATTCCCAAGGGAACCTGTCAGCTAAGATTAGGCATACTCATGCAAGGTCACCAAATGGCTGGAGCATCTGGGTTGAATTTCTAGGTGTCCGTGTGTCTGGCGCTCCTCCCCCATTCCAAACGGGTGAGAGAAGAATGTCTTATTTTCCATTGACTCTTAGTGTCCACCAATCCCCAAGTGACCTGTGGCCCTGTTCCCTCCCAGAGTCTCTGCCTTACACACAGCAGCACATGTTCTCAGCACATGTTCTCTCTCAACTGAACAAAATGGTGTGGCCTTGGAAAGCGGGTTCCTACATTCTGTGTCTGTGTGTCTACAATGGCAGGTAAGAGAAGTGTATGCTTCACGACCTATTGAGAACCTCTTTCTGTGTTTCAGCTAGATGTCTCCAAAATTTAAGAGTTGTCGGACTTTATCACTACCAAGGTCACTAATTCAGCTGGAGGCAAGTCTGTGCAAGATGGCAGCTCTGCCCTTCGCTGTATTAGTATCTGCAGATGAGGACATCATTGGGAGCTGAACAACCGTCCAATATCTTTTCTAAGATGCCCTTCCATTAAGGTCTTCCCTCAGACTCTCCAGAGTGGCACCAGAGGAAGGAAGAGTTCTAGGGCTTCCAATGGGGCGATCGGGTTGCTTTGGAGTGCGCCCATCAGGGAGGAGGGGTAGGATTTATCAGCAAATCTGCAAAAATACAAACTCAATTTGAAAACATAACTGTTTCTCAGACTTCTAATATGCACCCCATGCCAACCAGGAAACAAAGTATCTCATGGTGAAAGAACCTCAGGGAAGGGGTGGGATTAAAAGAATAAAAGGTGTGTTTCAACTTGTAGACTTTATTGGCAGATCTTAAGGATGGTTAAAACAAAAGATAGATAAAACCCAGAAGGATTAGAGTGTATCTAAATTACTAATGTATTAAAAACGAGAAATACCTACTGACCCTCCATAATAGCTTTGTTTTCTACAGACCTGCTTTCATCCCACCTGGGCCAGTTCCTGGCAGTTTTTCTAGACTTCTCTTCCTCAAGTGTGGTGATCACTTAGCACCACAATGATACTTGGCACAATCCAGGGAGTGCTTACACTGATTAGAGCAGAGATTGTGAGACTAGATGAGACCACTACCAGCTGCTGTAGCCCACTCTCCCTTCAGAAGGAGGAGGCTCCCCAGTTCCTTGTAGATAGGGCCTTCCTGATCCAATTATGCTTCTAGTCTCATGACTGCCTGCCCTGGGGTGAGAGAACACTGTTGGTGGCTTTAAGAATAATCTCCTCATCTTATCCTACGAACTGTGGGTCCCTTTATATTATAATTGCTACCAGGATGAGATCCTAATTACCCTTTGATCTTTACCAAAGAGAAGACTGATCTTGGAATCTCAGTCGTCTGGATAACAGTATGAGATGACAATCGTCTTGCTGGTAGGGTTTGCCCCCTTTCTGCTTATGGGTTCTGGGTGCCTGTGGTTGTCCGTGGGCTGTGATGCTGGGTGTGACTTCAGCGACTTTGTGATCTCTGGATCTCTAGAGTGCATGCACTGGAGTTTTGCAAGCAACTGAGTTATATAGATTATAAAATCTGGAAGCACAGAGGAAAAACAGAAGAGTTACCCAAATCCATGACTACTTGGCGGACTCAACCACCATTATTACTGAGAAGAGAAAGAACAGAGTCTGGTGGTGGCTATACCAGGAAGTGATCAAACATCAAGGAAGTTTCATTTATTTGAAGAAAAAAAAAATCTGTCCCAGGGTGCAGGTTCATATTATATGTTTAATTGCTTGGGCTAAGGCAGACCCACAGTTGGTAAAGCACTGCTTCTAGATGTATGCCTGCTTCTGGAGGAAGTTAGCACCTACATTAGCAGGCTGAATCAGGACGATTCCTCCATCAATGACAGGCAGCAGCATCCAGTCCATCAAAGGCCCAGACAGAACACAGAGGCTGCGGAAGGGTAAGCTTGCCCATGCGGGTTGGAGCACCCCCTCATTCCAGCCTTAGAGTATTGTGTTTTTAGTTCTCCAGCTTGGGGCTCAGCCTAGCCCTTGTGCTACTGACCTTCTGGGCTTCAAGCCCAGGCTGGGATGGAAGTGCACCATCCTGTTTCTTGGCCCCTCTCAATTTGTCATTTTGTGAACCAGTTCCTAGTATTAAATCTCCCTAGATCATTTTGGGATCTAGAGTGGGAGTTAGGGAGGCCTTCTTTCATGAGACATCTTCTCAGCCTTGTTTTTTCACGAGCAGTCTGCACATGCCATGAAAATCAAGGGGAAATGGAAGAGTAGAACTTCAGTCACATCGTCCATTGGACTCCAGGGCTGAGGTCTGCTTGAACATGTCAGGGGAACCATGTGAAATGATCGAGACTTTGTTTCAGGTCCCCACAAAGAGCAAAGTTGGCTGGCAGAACTCTTAGCTTACATAAACACCAAGGCCTTCTACCTGGATTTTAGTCGAGGTCAGTCGTACCACTAATGGATTGGATGATGCTCCCGACTCTTCACTGGTGAAGGGAACACACCGACTGTGCACTGGTAATAGTGCAAAAAGCCAGCCTCCCTCACCAGTGACTTGAAGGAAGGTATTCCACACCTGACACTGGAGATTTTTTATAACCTAAAAAGATACTGTTTTGTTGTTTTTTAATGTTTAAGAATTACCTTACAAAGAAAGACAATACTGATCCTGGAAGTCATAGGGTATCGGGGTTTGCTCTGTTTAATATAAAATGCATTGAACAGGGATTAATTATGTCTGTGCCCCATGAGAGAGCTGGTCGGGCATAGATGTTGTCCTTATCAGAGGTCATGCTGATTGTATTACAAAGGTTAATGTTGAGGACAGACCACAGATTAGCATCAACATTTCTGATTTCTCTTGATATTATTTCATTTGAAGAAAATTTCACAGTATGCAATCTCAGAGGGAAAACATCTGACTTAGCCTACAAAGTAGAGCTCTGGCTTAGTGAAAAATATCACATTGCCCTCAGAGATGGACTTTGGGAGGGGTAAGAGGAATACTATGATGAAGGCCTTGAAAACCTACGACTAGATGTTTGATTATCAAGAACTGCTAGTCAGAGGCCATGGGGAGGGCTCAAAGGTTAAGAGCACTTGTTGCTCTTGCAGTGGATCTGGGTTCATTTCCCAGCACCTATGTAGTTGCTCACAACCATCCATAACTATTGCAGGAGCTCTGATGCCCTCTTCTGACGACCACAGGCATCAGACATGCAGGTGATGCACATGTGCATGCAGGTAAACACTTGTGCATAATAGATAGATAGATAGATAGATAGATAGATAGATAGATAGATAGATAGATAGATAGAGTGATAGATAGAGTGATTGATAGATTAATAGATTAATAGATCATCTAAAACATTTCTAAAAGAATTATTAGGCAGACTTAGTGGCTCTTACTTATCCCACAGGACTCAAGAGGTAAATTAAGTCTTTATTTCAAAGAGAAAGCAAACAGATAAACAAAACAAAACTATCTAAAATGTCACTGTGTGCTTTCATAATATAGTTGGATGTTTTGTTTTTCTTTAAATCAAAACAAAAGGGCTTGCTGGAGTCCCTCTTCCTTGCTGTCTTTCTAATCACCTCTAGGCTTTCAATTCTTCTGATGCAGCAATACAGCTTCCTTGCTTTCAGATAGCAAGGAAAACGTTGCTGGCTGGCAAGAAACATCAGCAACATCTGGCTGTTCACCTAGCAGAGCAAAGAGCTGGCTTTCTGCTGTTGAGAGGGGAAGCTAGCGCTGCACTTTCAGAGGGCAGCCTGTAAGGCTATGGAGGGCAGCCTGTAAGGCTATGGTCTCCACTGTTGCTGAAGGAGAGCTATATACAAAGCAGGCAGTTGAATTCCCATCACCCTTGGTCATTAGCAACATATCCAAAAAAATGAGTTACCAAAAGGTCTTCAACCTTAGACTGCTCTGGTAAATTGATCTAGCTGCCTCTTTTGTTTTATTTTGATTCGTTGTTGTTGGTGGTGTGTTTTTCAGATATAATCTTCCAAATGGGGCATGTTGGTCCTAAATTTAAGACTTTTCTGCCTCTGCCTCCCTATGGCTGCTGTTACAGGTATTTTTGCCTGGCCAAGCACTTAGTCATAATTTTTATATTTTTAAATGATTGAAAACAAATTATCATCATCATCATCATTATCATCATCACCATCATAACAATAGTAATTTTCTGTATTTGCTTTATTTGGAAGATCTCCCCCTCAATATATCCCGGCTGACCTTGAATCTGGGGCCCTCTTAGCCTACTGGGATTAACCAGTACACCACCACACCTGAGCTAGAACACTATTATTGTATGGCATGGGAAAAGTGACATAAGTTCAAATGTAAGTGTCCACAAGTAACCTTCTATTGGAGCACAGCTATGCCAGTTGCTGACATGGTTTCCCCAGTATAGAGTGGGGTAGTATAGCAGAGGACACTAGGCCTGTAAAGATAAACACCTTAAACCCTAAGCACTGCTCATGGCTACTGAGTCCTGACCTTGGAGGTAGTTCATGCATAGTGTAGGTCACCCTATGGTGACCCGCGTGGTGTGTGTCAGCTAGTGTCAGAAAGGGGGCATTGTCCTTCTCATGTGGTACTGTCGTTCTTTCACTCCGTTTTCATCTCTGAGAAATAAGTCATACCTCACATCTTCTGTAGCTCATTGATAGTCACTTGATGAATCTGAAACATTATGTCCTGAGACAAATTAGTTACCTTCCCATTATTGCTCCCCATGAATTAGCAGAATTATGATGAAGGCATGAACTAACTAGCTAGTAATCATTAGAAAACCTAATGTTTTCTAAGTTGCAGAGGAAGCTCCATTAGGAAAAACCATCTAGCCACCTTTTAAAATAACATGGCTAACAGTCCTGTCATTTAGAATGTGCAAGGCCACTTTCTCTGGATGCTGTCCCCATGTGTTCCCACTCTTAGCTGCGTATAATCATGAAGGCCCAGCTCTGAGTAAGGGGGTCATGCGAGATGCTGAAGATGCATGGTCCACTTAAAACAGTTGAAGACTCCATGATCAGGGTAAGGATGTCTGTTGGATGTCTGTGCATCCATGCTGACTTGAATGGTTCTCTTGCATCTAGAAACTTAGCTTCTTTGGAAGGAGCCTTTCCCTTTATTTATTCAACAATTTTAATTAATTTTTTTCAACGTATTGCTTCTGCTTGTGAGACCGGAGGCCAGCTGATCTGATCAGTTTTTCATTTGTTTGTTAGTTTGTTATCTTCTTGAGAAGTACTGTTGGCCTTGGTCACACATTGTTTTGTGGCCTGAACTGGTTTCTTTGGCCAGGACATAGTCGGTGACACAGACCAGAGAGTCTAAGATTGCACATCTGGAATGCTGAAGCACCGTACACCAGGCCACCAAAAGTCAACCTATTACATGTTTGCACTGTTGAAGATGAATGTGAAGATTAGTAAGAAGCAAACCATTAGAAGGCTGTTCTGCTCAATGGTGTAATGCAATTCAGAAGATTCTAGAATCTATACTTCTTTCTTAATAACAAAAGAATACAATGCCAAACTCTACCAATAAACCCACCTATAACGAAAACCACACTGAGGAGCAGATGGCTCTGTAGATCTCATATTCAATTGCCTTGCTCTAAAGGGGAAATCCAACAGTGAATTTAATTGTCTTTGACAATGGGATGTTGGCACAGTATATAGAAATGTTCTGCTGTGTTCCCTGCATGTGCAAAAAGATGGCAAGAGTCTGTGTCCTAGAAAAGCAAAATGCCCTGATTAGTGGTCACAAAATTCCCTTTGCAGGTTATTTTTGGCTGTGGCAGCCTTCCAAAGCTGGACATGGTGGAGAAAGGAAGAATAGAACTCTAAAGACAGCATGTGGATAGAAGGCGGGCGCTACTGTTTGTTTATTAATATTTTTCCAACTAGTTGGAAAAGTTGGTTTGCACCTCTTAGAAAACTAACCTATATTGCACGAGCATCTTTTAACAGCAAGCTGTAACCAGTCCCAGGTAATTGTTATTGAAAGTAATAGTACCTAGAGCTCATTTGGAGTCCGCGGTGACAGTGGACAAGGTCAGAAATAGCACAAAGCCAGTTGAGGGGAGGGAAATGGGGGATTCCAACAAATACATATCCAAGTGTCCAAGAAAAGCATCCTGCCAACGTTGTAGCAGCATAGGTGCAGGACAGAGGTAAGCCCTAAGGAAGGACTCGGGGAGCTGGGTTCTTGGGGTTGCTGAGGCAGGAAGTTTTTAAGTTCCAGACCAAATATGTAGCAAAACTTCACCTCAGAAATACTAGTATTGGTAGCTGCAGGTAGAATAGTAACAGCATTTTAATTCATAATGTCACTCATAGCACAAACACTCTTGTGGTTGAATTGCTATAAAACTGTGGTGTGAACAATGATTCATAGATGGCTACAAAGAAATAGAGTCAGTTACCTAAATTTTAATGACTCAAATGAACAAAATCCCAGAATTATGAGTGCTTATAGAGAGGGGGTATAAATGGGAAAATGTTGTATGGTTGTATGATCTAACTCAGAAAAGCTTGTACTTGTGCCATGCACTACAGTGGGAACAAGGTAGACACCAGTCTGAATTCTGTCTCCTACACTTTCTGTGTGGTCCCTCTACCATCTTTGAACCTTAGTTTCTCCATCTGTGAAATGGGTTTACACAATCTCTTGCAGTAATGTTGTTGGCACGAGTATATCTCAATACAGGTTAGACAGTGACTAAGCTGTTATTACATAACTCTTAAACCACACACATCCACCTGAGAATGAACTCTTTTAGGGCTATGTGACAGTTTCTAGTGGGTTCGGGGGTATGTGATGGTTTCTAGTGGGTTGGTTACAATGGATCACTAGAATATGACCCAAATCTGCTGTTGCTTTTTAATACAAGAAAAAAAAAATCTACCTCAAGCAAACATGGTTGGTATCCAGATTTCTTTGCATACATGTTCAGAGGTTAAAAAAAAAATCTTGCTGATGGCCATTCCGAGTTCGATCTTGTTTCTTCACTCTATGACAATCTTCACACATGGATGCCCTAGGGCTGTGTATCACCAGACTTTAGTGAAACCAAAATTCAGAAGAAGTGCGATTCGGAAGAGGAATGAGAGGTTGTGTTTGGTTTGGCCAGGAGTTGGGGTGATCACCTTGGCGCGTTTCCATATAAAATGTCAACACTGGACAGAAAACGTCCCTTTCCATCAGCAGATGGAGGTGCTTCTCAGCAATGACGCTTGTCTGTAATGGCTTCTCTAGTTAAACTGTGGTTGGTGGTCTAAAAGTAGACCAGCTGTATTTGTGACCACACTTTATAAGTGTTTTTGTTCTTTTGCCCCTTGAAGCATCTTTGGGTGGTGGGCTTTTGAGGTACCTGTGTTGTTTGGGAAGAGAAACAGTTCTGAGGTATGTCAGTGCTTGATGCCATGTCCGACACTTTGGGAAATTATGCATTTCCACTCTTCAGGAGAGCATGCTAGATACAGTCTCACCTCGTTTACCTGTTGCTACAGTGACATTTCCCCACACTGTTATCTGTTCAAAAGATGATTCTGAGTCCAATGAAGAAGCAGACTCAATAAGGGGGAGAGGACACACTCGGTGTATACCATCGACTTGCATGAAAATGTCCTTATGCAATCAGTACTGTGTGTGAGGAAAATGATTTAAAGAAAGATTAGAGTCACCTGCAGAGACTATCCTGCTAAGGGTGTGTCTGCTATAAAGCCAACTTCTGGGGGGGCAACAGGAAGGGAAGCTCGATCTACAGTGTTTGTTCAGTGTCATGTGTGAGTGCTCCAACCTTAGCCCATTTCAAGTCACCAACAGTTCAGTAACTGCTTGTAGGTTGGACAAGTGGCACAGCGGTAGGGCATGTACATGCACACACACACACACACACACACACACACGCACACAGGGGCGGGGGGAAGTAGAGAGGGAGAGAGAGAGAGAAAGAGAGAGAGAGAGAGGAGAGAGAGATCAGATCTTGCACAGTTGGTGCAACTGGCTCTAGCAGACTATTGCCCTTACGCAATAGTTTTAAAATTCCCATCCTTGACCATCTGAATATCTGTTGAACCCAAATACATTTGAATGAAACAGACAGGTTTCTTCCATTAGAGTCTGTGGTAGAGGCTTATGGATTTTTTTTTTCTCTTTGCTTGCCTTTACTGCACTGAATCCTGTTTTTCATTTCCAATGACACTACTATTGTAAAATTAGAGATACAGGAATCCTCTAATAAGAGAACAGATTTGCACAAATCAAAGATTTTCTCTCTTCCTGACTGTTAAAAGTCTTCTTATCATACATAGTCCCCCAAACAATTAGCCAAGGTTCCAGTGCATCCCTGCAAACTCACTCCCTGACGACAGGCCTCGGTGCTGACACTGCCTGATAGTCAGGGCCCCTCACAGAGCTGCTTCCCTTTGTCGGTGGCTGGCAAAGTGATTCAGCTCCTCTATGTGTGTAACACAGTACAGCACTTTGAGGCTTGCAAATGGCATTGTTTAAATCAATACACCGTGATTTATTACGTATTGTGGAGTGCTTATAAATATATTATGACTTGTCAGAACACAGCAGCATCATAGACTGGAAGTTGTCGCCGGCGAGAGGACCCTGCAAATGAGGCAGCTGCTGACCCAGACAGTTCCCTTTTCCTCTGCTGTACTTCATCTTGCACTTTGTAGAATTGGGACGAGGAATGATCTGAGGAGATGAGATAGTTCAGAAGCAATACCATCTTGAACTAAAGGGTCACTGGGCTTTACAGATTAAGCAAGCAGCACAGAGGATGGAGGAGGCATCAAAAGGAGACGTCGGAGGGGTTCTTGTTGGTAACGCTTTGTTGATGAGTTTGAGTGGTGGTCACACAAGGTTTTATTATATTACTCTTTAAATATTTTACCTGTCTGAGAGGTTATAACAAAAAGGCTTTCGGTCAAAAGAAGTGGAAAGGTTTCTGTTAACTTGAACATTTGAAATGAGTAAGAGGGTAAATTTTGTTATTTTCATTCTTTCGTGTGTGTGTGTGTGTGTGTGTGTGTGTGTGTGTGTGTCTGTATGTGTCTGTGTGTGTCTGTGTCTGTGTATTTGTGAGCATACATGTGGAACCCCATGTCTGTTGCCAGGAGTCTTCCATGATATCTCCCTACCTTATTCATTGAAACCAAGTTTCTCAGTTGAATCCAGAGCTTGCCAATGAGACCAGTCTAGCTAGCCCATTTTTTACAGGCAGCCATTGTCTCTGCCTTCTCCTTTGGAATTACTGAATGACTGTCAAACCTACTAGACATGTACATGTGCATGCATTACACTTGATAAACCATCTCCCAGAACAATTGCCATCTTCAACATAGAAAGGAATGCATGCTGGAGATGGAGAGATAGCTCAAAAGTTAGGAGCACTTCCTGCTATCCCAGAAAACCCAAGTCCCAGACTCAGTCAGGGTGCACAGAGTTGCCTGTAATGCTAGCTCCATGGAGCTTGATGTCTGATGTCCTTTTCTGTCATCTACAGGACAGGCATGGTCTCACAAGTCTGTCTGCCTGCCTGTCTGTCTGTCTGTCTCTCTCTCTCTCTGTCTCTCGCTGTCTCTCTCTCTCACACACACACAAAATTAATAATAAACAATAATAAATAAAAATCTTAATGAAAAGAGCCCATGCTTCGGTGACATGTGTGCTTTTCATTTCTGCGATAACCGTATTTGGATAACCGTATTTTGTGATATCCATGCTTCGGTGATGTGTGTGCTTTTCATTTTTTGTGACAAGCGCATTTGGAGCTGAGTCCATGGGCATTCTCCCTTTGGATCTTTGTCCTGTGCTCAGTGCTGTTTGGGAGCTCTAGATGGCCCCAGCCACCCAGCTTTGTGCAAAGACCATAGAAGTAGTAACAGCCTGGCTTCAAGGGAGCCTAGTAAACCAACAGTGTGTTAGCACATTCTAAAAATGTTTTTAGTATCAGAAACTAAGTTAATTAATATTTCCATCGAATAATGGAAGCTATAGAATTATGTTCAGGTATTTATCTAAAACAGCCCACTGTGTCCCTCTGTGGGTGGTCACATAGAAATTTAACATTTACTCATGAGAATACCAAAAAGGAATTATTAATAAAAGCAAGCCTCAAATTGAACACAAATTATATTTAAAAATTTTCAGCTAAAAATAAAAACAAAAAATGTTAAAAGGGGGAAGGCAAGAGAAAGTTTGGTGAGATAACCATTGTGTCCCTTTTTAATGGGTAAACTATAATTTGTTATTATTTATGTTTTACTACCTCTTTTTCTTTAATTACTTATCTCTCTCTGACACACACACACACACACACACACACACTCTAAGTGCAACCTTCAGGATCCATAGTGTCGCCTATGTATATGTATTTAGGGCAGACCACTTGCTACTGGAAAGCCAATTAGAGGGCTCATCACTGGGGAAGACTGATCCCTCCTCTCTTAGCAGTCACTAATTGCCTACCGTTCTTCATCTGGGGATGGAGCCTTGTGAGATTTCCTTCGGCACTTTGACTTATCTACGGTTGTCATTGCCCGGGTCTTGTTTAGGCAGCTTTGCTACTGAGATTTCATGTGTGCAGCTTGCCTATCATAAGAAGACATTACCTCTCAGAGGATGTCTTTATCCTCTGGCTCTTAGAATCTCTCTATCCCTCTTGTGCAATGGTCCCTGGGTCTTAGGTTAGGAGCTGTATTGAGATATGTCGGTTGAGGGAGGTCTCCATGGTGTCCAGCAAAGCTTTGATGAGCAGTGGGAAGTGTACTCACCTGTGGGGATGAGAGTGAGTACTCAGAATGCAGTGAGAGGCTTCCCAGCTTTTGGAGAGTGATGGCAATAGGTTCTTCTCTAGGGCCCATGGCCTCAGTCATGGGAAGCTGGCTAAACTTACAGTGCCAGGAATGAGTTGCTTTCCATCCAGTCTTAAGTCCATCATTCATCATTGTACCTATTTTAAAAATAAAACCGAGTGTCATGAGCTTGGATCATTTCCAAAGTCAAAGGTACCGTGCCAGCCCAGTTAGCTGTGTGTGTGGCTTCCTTAACACCCAAAGTCCATCATTCCCATTCCTCTGTACCTCATCTTTTTACCCTGATCTATTTCCCCTGCGATGATTCCCATGGCAGCTTGGTGGATAAACAGCCAGGGCCTGGATCCACACTGTACAATGGGAAGTATTATCCCACCACTGCAAGTTGGGTATAGTTTTGAATTTTTACCTGAGTCCTCAAAGGAGCTTCTGATCATGTTCTCTGGCTACAAGAAGGAGCCAAGAGGTGGGTGACTGGGCGGATACTCCAAGGAATGAGCATATGCCCACCCATGCCTTCCCTTACCATGGGATCCACAGCATTTATTCCAGGATAATTGTTTACAATGCACTTCTCCACAGCTATACCAAAGCAATTGACTGACCTCATACCCCATGCCTGGCTTTTGTTTTGTTTTGTTTTGTTTTGTTTTGCTTTAAATATTTGACAGTAATAGTCAACCCAAGGATACACACAAGGCCATTGTGAAGGGAAGAAAACAAGGGGGAGGGGCTTATTCAAGAGTGAACATTTCAAATAATGGAATACTTTTCTGTGCAGACTGGATCCCAGACACACATAATCCCTTCTGAGAAGACATTTATCCCACCTGTACGGCATCAAAAGCCATACTCACACCTGCCATTTGTATGAAGGGGCTAAGGGTATGAAAAAGTTCTCTTGGTATAGATTGGAGAAGCAGGCAACAAGTGAAAACTTTCAAAGGAATATCTCTGGACAATCAGTTTCAAAATATAACCTATCAGGTCATGAGGGATTCAATGACCAACCAGGGCTCACTGTGACAAGCCCTGGCAGTGGTGTTAAAGCTGTCTTTCTCCTCATTGGTCCCACTCCATCCCCCACCCCATGTCTGTACTCTTCCTCCTCACTACCACACCCCTTGCTGTGGCTTCAAAAGAGAACTTGCTCCAAATCTCTGCCTTTTAGTCATTGAATCTCCTTTGTGAAACCAGTTGCTCAGATGTACACCAACTCTGCTCATTAGCATCTAGCCAGGAACTCATCCCTGGAAACAGTCTCAAGTGTTGTCCTGACTGTGGTTTGCATGTTCAAATCCCTTTCCATACAGAGGGCCCTGACTGAGTAAATGAGGAGACGAACTATTCATTTTTCAACTGCTTACATAGTCGGTGTTGGGCCCACTCCCTCTTCTGTGATCTGCACATCATTTATTCTGCACCTTTTGTCTTTTCTCTTTTTATTGTGTTTGTGTTTGGTATGAGGGTGCATGCTTAGACTCACATGTATGTGGATGCTAGAAGTCAAAGTTGAGTGTCTCTCTCCATAGCTTGCCACCTTCATTTTTGAGACATGACCTCCTCTTACTAAATCCACTACTGTTCTTTGGGCTGGAGTAACTGGCCACCAAGTCCCTGAGGCCTGTCTGTCTCTGTCCCTGCAACTCTAAGGTTCTAAACACACTCCACAGTGCCAGATGTCATGTGGGTGCTAGGGCCTGGACTTGGGTGATCATACTTACACAATGAGTGTTTAACCCACTGAGTTCTCCCCAGCCCACTGCTGTCCTTAATGTATAGCATGTGCTATAAATAAATGCAATAATGGGGGAAGAAATGGCTCACTTCAGAAAATTCTAACTTCAGACAAATAATATAGTTAAGTGTTGTCTTAGTTTAGGTTCATCACTGTGAAGAGACACCATGACCAAGGCAACGCTTATAAAAGAAAACATTTAATTGAAGATGGCTTATAGTTTCTGAGGTTCAGTCCATCATCATCATGGTGGGAAGCATGGCAGAGACCAGGCAGACATGGTGCCAGAGGAGCTGAGAGTTCTACCTCTTGATCCAAAGGTAGCCAGGAGCAGACTTGATGTTTCACACTGGGCGTGTTCTAAACATTTAAGATCTCAAAGCCCCACCTCCATAGTGACACACTTTTTCTAAGTGTGTGCAGGAGGCTACACCTCCTAATAATGCTGTTCCCTATGGCCAAGCATTCAAGCACACGAATCTGGGGGCACGGGGGGGGGGGGCACACCTATTCAAACCACCACAAGTATCTAAATTGTTTCTGTTTGTCTTATGACTATTTCTCCGGAATAAAGACCCAGGCTTTTGTTTTTCAAACACAGAGGTAAAAATTTTCAAAGTCGAGGTAGTAAAATTCATTTTATTCATTTTATGACCAACTGCCTGGAACCAGAAAGAAACACAATTATGGCGTGCATGTGAACTGATTAGAGTGTTTGTTTTCTTTCAAAGGCTCTGTGAGGTTGCCTCTATTTGGAGTTGCAGGCAGGCAAGCAGGAGATGCTTAGGCTCTGGAGGGAAATGCATACAGCAGTTATCATCCTTGCAAGTGAAGCCCCTGCTTGCAGCTGCTCTGGGAGCCCAGGCATCTGGGAACAATGCATATCTGCACTCAGGTTCCAGAAACACGAGAGACACTATCAAATAGACAGCTTGCCCAGAGCTGGCTGAGTGGCTGTCCCAGGAGGACGCAGCCTGGTGTTCTCAGACTCAGAGCTGATTAAAGCCAGGGGTGACCGGAAGGCCATGTTGAGTCTCCATTTTGGGGAGGGGGATCAACAAAAGGCTGACAGCTGCAACCCAACAGCCCAGGACTGTGAGGAGTGCAGCTGCCTCCTGTTGAGGGGGAACAGCATGGAGCTAAGCTAGCTTCCAGTTCATGGTTGCATTTTTTTTCTTCATCAGCCCTTTTATTGGCCAGGCCTCCCCCCCCACCTTTGAATCTGTGCTCTAAAGATGATACATGGATCAAGATTTATCACAGGTCTTCACGTGGAGGAGATCAGCAAAATGAGAACAAATGGTTTGTTTGGTTCTTGGCCGCAGAGCCCTGACCTACTGACTCACTCCTTTCACAGACATGGTTGGGAGTCGATGTTTTAAACAACCTACTCAAAAAGAGTGCTGGGCAGATGGGATTTTCCTGTTTATTAGGCACGCCTGAGTAAAGCCTTTTCGGACAATTACTGAGATCTGGACCCCCCCCCCCCCCTCTGCAGCTGGAACTGGTTCCCGTGGCTTCAGAAGACAGGGGTGGTGGTGGAGCTCCATGGCCAGCCCAATAGGATATTTTGAGCAAGGGGGAACAAATCAGACTTCCAACAAGGCAGCAATGCACCCATGCTCTCCAGGAACGGATGCATGGCAGGCGTTAGACGCAGGCTGCTCTTCCTTCACCAGGCTCAGTGACTTCTCCCATCCTCTCAGGACACCGCAATGCAGGGCAGCGGCCAGACAGCCATTGCATGCAGGGAACCAAAGTCCTTGAGTGGCATTTCATTGCTAATCGTCACAGTCCCTTTTGGCAGAAGGATCTAGAGACTGGGTTTTATAAACAAACAATATTTTATGACCACATATTTTGTAATTATTTTTACTCTTTAAACTACCTCCTAATTTAAACACGCACGAAATCTGTTTCGATGTGAATTTGATTAAGCTTAATTAAATTTCAGCACGAATTTTATACTTCTAGTCTATGACGAGTTTAAAACACGAGAATGAAGTGCAAATACTATATGGTTCAAGATGGCAAACCAGCCTACATGCCAAGCTCCCTTCCCTGCTTCCCCTGGAAGTAAAGGCAGGTGTGTGTGTGTGTGTGTGTGTGTG
>NC_034591.1:72137162-72161689 GCF_900095145.1 Mus pahari
GGAGGGAGGGAGGGAGGGAGGGAGGGAGGAGACCAACATACTGTGTTGAGTATAGTGCTTCCTTACCTTACTAACATATAGAATTATTTCTCCTCCTGTTTCTCCTTCTCTTACCTGTCCTCTTCGTTCCATTCTTACGTTGATAATCTATGGGATATTCTTAAATTACCCTTCCCTGTCATCTACTCTGGGAAGAGCTGGCATTACCTTCTGGGCTTTTACAGTCTAGCCTCAGTTTACTGTGCCCATTTTCTCTCAGCATAAAACATTGCTTCCACCATCTTCCGATACTTTCAGACCCCGAACATTCCAGCCGTGTCAGGCTTTGCCTTTTCCTGTGTACATACTATCTTCCTTCTTTCTTCCTTCCCCTTTCTGATTTTCTTCCCTTCTCCTTGGTTTTTCCTCTTCCTTCTCCTTCCCCACTCCTTCTGTAGCCCAGGCTGGCCTCAATTGTACTATCCTGAATCCTTTCCAGCACCCATTCTCTAAGCTTCTTCCTCAGAGTGGGCTGGCAGGAGACAGGATCCCCCTATGTCCTACATATGAAGTGGTTTCCCCAGCCTCCAAGTGAAGCTCAGATGTCAGACACTCAGCGCTGCCTCCCCATCCCACTCCCTCAGGCCTCTCCACCTCAGCACTGCCTCCCCATCCCACTCCCTCAGGCCTCTCCACCTCAGCCCACCCTCCCCATCCCACCGAGCATACCAGAACTCTTTAGGGCGTCTGTCTTCACTGCTGTTAGCTGCTCAGGTTTGTTGAACTTAATAATACGTGGGAGTGAAGATTTCCCCACAAATCTCTTTCTCCCTCCCACCCAGCCTCCTACCCTCTGACTTCCGTAGATCTCAGTGTCAATGTCCAGATGTCAAAAGAGAAACCTAGCCCTCCTCCTGCCTACTGCACAACAGCCACATATTTTCAGCGCATCATGTTTTCTTTGGCCTATTTGCATACCTGCTGGTGTGTGTTATTTTCCAGGCTTAGAAACTAAACCTAAGTAAAACTCCCTGTCGTTATTGAAACACAGTCACAGGATTCAGGAAAGCTCTGGTATTTTCTAAGTTTTACTTTTAAGTCAGGGACAGTTGGTTGGATTTTTAGGGCCTGGCTTTCTAGAAAGTTTTCCATTTGTTCACTGCCTGTATGGGATGGGGGTTTGCCCTGTCCTCGGGAAGTTTGACAGGCATTATTTTGAAGGGAGCTATAACAGAGGTTTACTATGAACGTTGCACACAAATTATAAACACCATAAATGACAAGTGCTTTTCCTGCCACAGGCAAGCAGGCCAGCTGTGAAGGAAGCGGACATGCTGTTCTAGGGCAGCAAAATCATGTAAAAGGGAAACATAGTTCTTTTGTTTGGACCCGTTTCCTATGAGGGACTTTCATACCAAGCCTGTGCAGTGCATACCAGCCCCCAGGGACAAGGTGGCTGTCCCCCTAGTGAACAGCAGGACAATATGCTGCACTCCCAACAGCCTAGACTCACATGTCCAGAGAACACGGCACAGTCACAGTTTCAGGACAAAGGGAACATAGGGAAAAGAAAGCCAGAGTACTGCTTCTCTAGTCAAAGGGGCTGCCATGGTACTTAACCATTCACGGTTGGCCACTAATCTTGATTTAAAAGGTGAGGGGGACACAAGACAAAACAAACAGCAAAGTGGTTTGGACAAGATACTGAAGACATCTGGACTTCTAGAGACAGGGACTTCGGAGTGCCTAAAGCTCTCAGGGTAAGTGCCCACACCAGGTGGCTTCACCGCAGCTCTGGATTTTATGCCACCTCCTGGAGTTCCAAACACGGGTGTGGGTTAAGAGCACTCGTGCTCGCCCAGGCAGGAAATGGCAGTGGTTAAACTTGGCCAACTTAAACCTGTTCAGCGCAAGGCTGTTGATTTTTGCTCTCCACAGTAAGTCTTTGGGGGCCAGACCATAAAGCTGACTTGTCACCTCTCTCTCTAAAGATTGATTTAAGCACACATCTGTAGAGGCTGAGCCCTCCTCCATGCTACCACTACCAGCTTACTACCTGACCCTACACCTACACTTGGAGATGCCCTGGGATGGGGGGATGGCTTCGATGGCAGAGCGGTGTGAGCAAGCTTCTCCGAAGCTCCTGCACAGAGAGCGTCCGTCTCTGAGCCTCTCAGGGAGGATCATGGAGGGACAAGAATGCCTTTGCCTTATAAGTTCCATGTCACACATTCTGCCAAACACTCATGCTTACAGTTGGAGAGAAAGATGTAGGGGAGGGATATTGGTCCCGTGGAAAGACGAGAGGTTTTAGCTCCCACAAACATCTCCTTCTTTTGTGTGTCAGCAGAGGGAACAAGATGCTACTTAGGGGACATATCTCTTGTGTGAGCACAGGCTAGAGGATTCTCTAAGGCAAGGGGAGGGCAACATGAACTTTAGGCTAAGAGTCCATTGTCACAGTTGCCAGGGAAACTTTCTGAAGTCTCAGAAATAGAAAAGCCCCCTTTCCCGTGGCCATAAGATTTCTTTCCCCAAATTGTTTTGTGTTTGTTTTTTTTTTCAATGTTTCTAGTGGTGATCAGTGATAGATGGGTGGACTGCTTGTGTTTGCATTCCCTCATTCATTCACATATGCACTTTTATGTCCCTCATTCACCTATGCACTCCTCCTGTTGGCTTGGACCCTAATGCTCTTCTGCACTTTGCCTTTACCCTCGAATGCTCTTGGCACTGCCGATACCTTCCCATCTCTGGTACTGTATTTTATTTTATTTTACCCCTGTTCCTTCCCATGTACAGGCTAGACTCTTTTGAAAGAGAGAATGAGTCTTCTCAAACGTCGCAAGGAAAATTCCTAGGTACAGACCCCTAGACCCCATTTTCACCAAGAATCTGCCGCACAGGTACCACCAGTGTGGCTCAGGGGATGCATCCGGCTGCGGCTGCTGCTGGCCGTCTGGACCAGAGAGGTGTCCTCATAGAAAGCCATTGAGCTGAGCTGCGCAGGTGCTCATTAGGAGTCATATTTCTGTCTTTGCATCACAGCTTAGCCAACGAAAAGAGAGACAGAGAAGCCGAGCAGAGAGGTGATGTTTATATTCTTATCTCTCATTTGTGCCTCACACCAAGGAACGCTGAGGTAACATAGCCCTTCACGTTACATTCAATGTTTTCAGAGTTTTGTATCTTTTCACTTTCAGTTCCTTGTAAGACCTTAAAGGTTTGCTCAGGAAAAGGGTGGAAGCATCACCAGGAGTTCCTGTCTCTCTGCCTTCCTCCCTTCCCCTTCCCCACAAGGCTGAGGGCTTGAGTAAGATGGATTTTCCTGTTGAATCTTCTCAGTCCTGTGTCTGCTAGATTTACACTGTGGCCCATGTGCACCCAGGGAAGGGCAGCAATGGAGAAAGTGATTTCTATGTAGTTAGCATTTCGTCAAATGTGTTGATTATTTTCCTGAGGTATGTCATAAGGGGCTCTTTCTGCCCACAAATATAATTTTTGCGTCCCAAAGATGCAGCAAAGGAGAGCATAAGAATACCTGGCTATCATTTACTGGTGCCTTTCCTTAACAAAGTGCACACTACTTGCCAGTGGGAGTTTATTATGACAGAACAGTACCAGGAAGAAAAGATTTTTGGAGGCAGTATACTCTCCCTCCAACCAAGCCACACTCAGGTACAAATAATGAAGGTTCTGAAGAGAGAAAGGCCTGGTTAGGTATTGCTTGGGAGACATCTGTGACCTCAGGCTTGATCATTCAAAGCCATGGTGGCAATGCAGGAGTGGGAGCCAAATGGTAATCCCATTTTTGCCCAAAGAACTAAGAAAAGGACAGAACCTGAGAAAGATCAGAGAGTATGCAAAGTTGTGGCGAGATTATCTCACTCTCCCGTGGAAGCTCCGTGAAGCACCTAGGGAATAGGTGGTGGGTTGTGGTGAAGGGAAATGGGTGGTGGAAGGCTTGTGGGGAGGAAGAGCCGGGCCTGTGTCCAGCACTGCCGAGATCCCTTCAGTCATGTTACAGGGGCTGGGCAGAGCTGGATTAAACTTGGTTGGAAAACTCTGCTTAATGCATTAAAGAAACAACTTGCAGAAACATCTCCCTCCCTCCCTTCCTCCTCCAAACAGTAATGAGTCCAAATTGCTAATAAAACATAAAAACTCCAAGATGCTGTGCATGGGCCATTTTTCTGAGCTGGTTATTTTTTATGTCAGTTTTCCCACAGCTGTGAGCAATGCTATAACTATCAACTTACCAAATGCCCCAGTTTAAATGAAACTTTAAAAATATAGTTAGGGACTTTATAAAGAAAAAGGAGGGCAGAGAAATAAGAGCTACATTTTTCTTCTGCTTTTGTTAAGGAAGAAATTTGGCAAAGATTTGGCGTGGGGAGGATTGGCTTGAACTGATAAGTCTGGGCAAACAGAGGTTGAGAGTGTAGATAATTACTTTCTGTCTTCTTGTAAAGTCTGCGTGGAAAGTGATGCTGAGATATCTGGTTGAATGTCTGGAATCTAAGAATGATTTAACGTTCGGGATTAATTTTTACTCTGGGATTTAGAGACTTAAACAAAGAGCACTTCGTACACCTAAGGACACAAGAATCCCACACCCATGTCACCCTACCTACGATGATTCCGGAGGTCTAACCTAAGCATAAGCAGGAATTGGGGAGCAGGTCTCCCATTTGCTGCCCTCTCACCTCAAGCTTATAATGAAACAGCAAAGGTTCTGGTTTGGGAATTTGTGAGTGTTGCACCCCAAGAGGTGATGGCAGAAAGTTTAGGTAATAAATAAGGGCCAGGTGTCCTGAAGATGAATCTTGAATGCCAAACCTAGAATCGGCAAGGGAGCCGCTATTCTCAGGCTTAGCGGCATCATTAGGAAGGTTCCGTGTTCTGTGCCCACCCCCTTATAAATGCACATGACTCAATATCCCCAGTGAGTAATGTGGCTGGTGGCCATACCACCCTGGGCTCAGCTCTCAGAAGCTGCACTGGGTTGGGCTAGGTCTCCTCCTTATGAAGACCTCCGAAGAAGTCCTTCAAGTGTCTTGAGTCAGTCCCAAGTCACCCACCTTGCTGATTAATGGGTCTTTCACACTCATAGATGCAGGTTTTTGAGACTCAAGCCAAGGCTTGTTTGTTTAAAAAAAAAATTAATGTAAAAGAGAAGTCAGGGTGGGGTTAGCTTAAGGAAGAGAGGAAGAAAGGCAAGAGAGCTATGGAACAACACAAGAAGAAAGTAACCCTTCGCAGGCCGAGGCACTCCAGTGAATTTATCACAACTGCCCTGTCACAAGCTTTATTGGCACCACATAAGGTCTTAGATGAGATTTGGTAACCTGCTTTCTTTGTAGGAAACAAAGCTAGGACCCCGTGCTCTTGGGATTGCAGAGGAAGCTCTGGTTTGCTCAGCATGACCTGCTTTAAATGGATTTTGAAGACAGGAGTCTGCAGAAGGTTCTAGCATGCTCTCCTTGGGTGGGTGGGTGGGGGTGTTCAGCTCACTGTGCAAAAGCCAGTCAGAGTGGTCAGGGATACCTTCCCTGGATTGTGTTCTAGCCAGTAGCCAAGGCTGTGGGTGGGCACTGGAGTTGACGACTGTTCGGGAGTACTCTTCTTAAAGATGTAGAATATTTGAAGTTTGCAATAAGAAAATATCACCCATCACTATAGCAGAGGACCTGTGCCTATAGGTCCTTCTGTAAACTAAACGCAGAATTTGTCTCTTACTCAAGAATATGTGGACACTTTGTTCTGAGTATGACTTATTCCCTATATGGTCCTGTTAAATGATGGTTTTCAAGTGATGAGAGGGAAGCGAGGAGCGCAATGGTGAGAAAGAACAGCCCTGATGTTATGCAGAGGTATTTGTTCTGCTTGTAAAGTCAGGAGACATTTCTAAGTTTGCAAATGAAGTTTTTCTGTATAGTTACTTTTGATGTCCTATATTGACTGTATCACAGAAGGCAAGACATATCAGGTCAATGGATTTAAATTTAGTTCATATTTACAGTTTATTTGAGAGATGTATTGGATGTAAAATAAACTGCAAGTCACAAAGACAGGGTTCTTAGTAACTGATTTTAGACAAACTTTGTTTTGTCTGTGTAAGAAGGAATAGTCACACTGTGCAAGATACTAAAGGTTTGGAAAAACAGGGCTCTCTTTAAATGACCCTGTCTTCTTAACTGTACATTTCTTTGCATTAGTTCCCTAGCCTTGAATCTCTAACAATCTTATATGAAATGATAGCATAGTAAAGTGTGTCACATTTAGGTTTGAGTTTCAGAGCTCGTTCACTGTGAGGGTAAAGAAGCTTTTGGGAGACTTCCCATCCAAGGGAAGACTGACAATTCTCCTTTCTACTGCCCAGGTTTTGTTCAATAGATATGCTAGCCTAATGCTTCAGTTAAATGAATGAACAGAGCACACTGGGCATCTTTTCAGTTGAAGAATTAAAAAGCATCAGTGCCGCTGCAGTGAGATTTATGGTTTGTTTTGTTTAATTCTTTCACTGTCTGGGTTTGTAAACACTGCTGGATCCACTGAAGTTTGTTTTTCAATTTTGGTGGTTGCATTTATTGTGTTTTTATAATTAATTGATTGTACTTATGTGAATATAAATACAGGTTTGTGAAATTGCAAAAGAGTTGCACGGTCAGTGATACCTGTTTTTCTTCTAAATTTATATTACCAAAATAATCAAACCTTAAGTATGATAAAGAAGTGAGAAAATGTATAAAACACAAACTACATTTATAGATAGTTAAGTTCTTCTATATTTATATTACAAAAATTGTGGACGTTGTACATCGTGGTGCGGAGCCTAGTGCGCACCACGATGTACAACGTCCACAAGCAGGTATGATAAAGAAGTGAGAAAATGTATAAAACACAAACTACATTTATAGATAGTTAAGTTCTTCTATAAACAGGGTGGGTTAGTGGACGTAGGATCTCCTCCTGTTTAAGTAATGTAACTGGCTGTCTTTATACAGCTTAAGCAAAGCATCCCTACACTGAACATTCTAAGTATAAATAAATCTGAACTTTTCGTTTTGGTGGTGAGGTACTACACAGCTCTGATGGCCCTCCAGCCCATGGGTCTCCTGCCCAAACCTTCTGAATGTACATGTGACAAAACACCTGCTAAAATATGAAAGTCTAAAAACATTAGATTTATATAAGGATGGGGACTTGTTTCATGATTCATATTTGGCAAGATCATGGGACACCCAGTGAGAGTCAGTTCTCTCATTCCATCATGTGGATTCTTAAAAACTGAACTTCATTCAGTCAGCAACCTTGGGAGCCAACAACATTAGCCAATGAGTTATTTCACTAGGCATAAGTATGGAGTTTTTAAAGTGTTAATAAAACACCACAGGTAGAAAATTCCATGGCACCATTTAACTTCAGTTCATGCATAAGATTATTGAAAATATCATATGAGATTATCTTCAACCATGTATACGCACACGGACGCGAGCACACACACACACACACACACGTATATGGTATTTGTTTCACATTAGAGCTGGACCCCATCTCCTAGGTGTGTGTGTGTGTGTGTGTGTGTGTGTGTGTGTGTGTATTTCAAAAATCTGAAAAAAAGTCTTAAAACTTGAGATATGTCTGATCCCAGAAATTCTGGATAAGGGATACTCAACACTTATTATCTTCTGATAATATTTCAATGTATTTCATAATCAATGACCTCATTGTAGTCTATGCCTTTGAGTTTTACTAGGGGCTAGGAGTATGAAGTTTAGTTTTCAATTCACTGCCATGCCTACCATTAGGGATGTATGTTCCCTTGTTCTTCTTGCTCACCATGGCCTAGCCTTAGCCTGTTTGCTCTACATTAGTGGTTCATGATGGTGCATCCCTCTATGTAGGGTGAGCAGAGACTCTTAGTGAAAAAGTGCTCTCACCTCTGAGGAGCTAAGAGTGTTTCCTTGAAATGGAAACATCATATATAAGACTTAAAAATGGGCTGGGGCTCTGCAGAGCTGTGGGAGGGGCTTCAAGCTGTAGCAGCCACGGAAGCTAAAGGTGGATGTGGGAAAGGTCAGTCTTGATTGAGAGAATGATTCATGTCCAATTTGCTTAGCTAATATTTTAGGGGATGTGTTGGTGAATGTTCGCAGACAACACTAAAAATATAAGATATGACAAAGTACCAAATAGCATTTGCTTTGGTTAGCAATGAGAGCCTGTTTTTGAGCAAGGAAATAAAATGATAACTCCATTATGTTTGTATTCTGGATTGGTTCCTGGAAAAGAAAAAAAAAATTAGTGAGAGAAAAAAAGATAAAACACGAATCAAGCCTGTATTTTAATTCATAACGTTCTGGTATATCTCCATGTTAATTTCTGTTTTGGTAAACAGCCAGTGTCCTATGAAGTACTAGACTTGGGAAACTCAGAAGGGTGAGTCCACAGGGGTGCTATGCTCTATCTTGGCAACTTTTCTGAATATCAAAAAATAATTCAAAGCAAACCAGAAGAACAATATACAACTGTGGGCCTCTGTCCGGGGCAGCGGCGGACAGTTTGGCTGGGTTACAGTTTGTGGCTGCAAGCCAAGATCACCCAACTGAAACGTTTGTTGTGTGTTTCCTGTGTCGGGCTCCTTATTCCTGGAATTCCACCTGCTGCTGGGGCCCCTCCTGCCCGGGTACCGCATGGAAATGGGCTGCCAGCTCAGGTCAAGGGTGTCTCGATACAGATGGACCAGGCACAGTCACGGAGCCTGGCTAGCTCAGGCTTCATTTCCTCCTTAACCAGTTCTTTTTCCAGCGTCACCCTTATTAAACATTCTCATAGTATTCCCTGACCTAGGTGAGGGATAACAAAATGTTTTAAAAATCAGCAGCCAAGCCTTGGCTCATCACTTGGGAGACCAAGGCAAGGAGAATCATCATGAGTTCAGTGCCAGAAGGAGCTACACTGTTCCAGATCAGTCTGGAATAGACTGAGGCCCTGTCTCCAAAACCACAAAACAGCAGCACTGTGAATAGCAAGCTCAAAGCCTGGGAAGTGCTTACTTGAGTTTGCTGTCTCTTAGTAGCTGATTTTAAGTGTATCTTTTAAATAAATCGCAGGCCTGAATTTGGGTTGCTGAGTTTCTGCCTTAGAAATATTTTCTATTTTCCTTAATGAGTAATAAGAGAAGTTGATAGTTTAATCAAAAGATACAACATATTTTATATGCAGATGCTGTGTATGCAAGAGCAGGCACATAGGGAAATATGTAGGTTATATGGAATAATTAGTCAGTCTCGTTTCTGATTCTATATATCTCCCATGTGCCATATATAAAAACAGAGAGTATAAATGAATGAAAATCAAAGCAGCAAAAGCTCACGAATATAAAAACATATAGGTATGTGCCTGTTTGTGCAGTATGTGTGCACTCTGCCAGTTCCTAACAGTCTACCATTAAAAGGCTGGGGTAAACTGCTTGAGCCATGTAGGGACATTTAGTGTGAAATGAATGGTTTTCTGCTCAGACATGTGTCCCTTGCCTAGTGTGTTCTTATCTTAGAAAACAGGCTCTTATAACACACTTTCATATATGCATCATTTGAGACACATTGGACCAGTACTTTTTTATTTAACTTTTTATTGATTCTTTGCGATTTTCACATCATGTACCCCAATTTTCCCCATCTCCCCATCCCCTCATTCCCATTTTCCACCCTTGCAACCTCCCCCATAAAAGGAAAAAAATCTCTTGTGGAAGCTGTAATGTGTCACAGTGTCTCTCATAAGAGACATCTTTGTCTACATCTCTCTGCTTGCAAATGTTCACTGCAATGAGTTGTTGGTCTGGTTTGCTGCCTCTGGCTTCCACTATACTATCAATATTGGAATCTATAATATCAATACTCCTCCAGGACTCCTCTTGGATGTCCTTCTGTTGCCTTGCCTGGCCAGTCACTACTGTAGCTCCCAGGGTCCAGAGCCAGTAAGACTGATGATTAGTCTTCTCCTGTGGGAGTGTTCATAGCATCTTATAGCACTGTGAAAGGAAGCTAGCCAGTATAGATAACACTTCAAGGTTAGTACCATCTTGATTTCTCCATGTTCATTAACTCAAGTGTGTACAATTTTCAGCAGGTTCTGGAGGGTGGTTAATAGAATAGCAATGGATATGTTTTGGTTTTGGAGGTCCACTAGCTAGCAACTTCAAAACCTAATGGGCTTTCTACTCGCTAGTCAGGAGTGAACAGTAGGGGTATTGTCCCTGTTATAGGGTAATCCCATTTAAGTTCTTTTTATGTATGGATATGTGTATGTGTATATGTATGTGCATATATGTGTGTATCTATATATATACATATATGCATATATTTAGGGAGCTTCTACAGTATTAAATTTCCATATTACTTTTTCAAAAAGTTTTAAAATATTATTTATTTAAAATATATGAGTACACTGTAGCTGTCTTCACACACAAGAAGAGGACATCAGATCCTGTTACAGCTGGTTGTGAGCAACCATGTAGTTGTTGGAACTTGAACTCGGGACTACTGGAAGAGCCAGTAACCTCTTAGCCATCTCTCCAGCCCCTTTCAGAAAGCTTTTAAAGTCAGTTATTCCTCCCTATCTTTCTTCTTCTTCCTTGCCTCCACCTAACTCTTCCTGTTCCATATTTCCTTTCTTCCCTATATCAGTTCATTCTCTCTCCCCTCTCCTAAGAGCTATCCCAATAGCTCCTTATTCATTTCCTGACCTCTGTGGGTTTTCCAAATGAAACACCCATATCTGAAGATTCAAAGCTAACATCATTCTACGAGAAAAATACGTGACATTTGCCTTTCTGTGTCTGAGTTTTCTAACTCAGAATGATCGTTTCCAGGTACATCTGCTTACATGAAAATTTCATAATTTCATTTTTCTTAATAGCTGTATAATGTACAATTATGTAAATAGGCAACATTTTAATTATCCACTCATCAGTGGGTAGATATCTAGGTTATTTCCATTCTCTGGCTATTGTAAATAAAGCAGCAATAAATATGAACAGGTAAATATCTTTGTGATAGATTCCATTATGTGATAGGCCCAGTCTGAATCTTCCTACTTTAGGTGAGAAAAGAGAGATTTTAATTCCTCGAGTCATTTTTCAGAGGATCTGGGTTTAGCTACTAGCAGCTTACAACTGACTATAATTCCATGCCCAAGAAACCTGACAACCTCTTCTGAATCCTTGGGCCCCTGCATTCGTATGCACATACCATCCACCACACACGTAGTTGAACATAAAATAAATCTTTTAAAAATGGGTAATAATACAGATAAACCAAGGAGGAATTGGTTTTGATTAGTGTCCTCAGAGAAATAGTACGGCAGGCACAGTGGATGGTGTGAACTGATGTGAACACACTGTGTGCCTTCACTTTTTGTGTGAACTGGTACGAACACACTATGTGCCTGGGCAAGTACCTTCACCTTTTGAAAACCATTTCCTCATTTGTAAAAGAAGGATAAGCATTGTACCAGACTTGATTTTAGAATTCAGCAAGATGGTATAGACTACCTCAGCACATGATTGGAATTTAATAAGAACTGGTTATTTAGCTTTTGTTTTTATTATAATTATCATTACACTTTAAAAAAAAAATCATTCCTGCTTCAGAAGTTTCACCATTTTCCTAATGTCACTGAAACCTATGGTTAGAAAGGTCCAGTGATAAATGCATGTCAGGTACACTCTACCAGGACCGGAAGTGGTGAAGCTCAGTGGGAGAGCACCTCCCCCAGGACATGCCCTGGGCTTGGTCCCTAGCATTGTAAAAAAAAAAAAAAAAATGTATATTTTATAATAATTGATGGGAAAAAGTTCCAATTAACCAAACTACCAAATTAAGAAAAATGCAATTCCCCAAACAAAATGTACAAGGAAAATGATTCTATTATGAAAGAAAAAAAAATCACTGGACAAGAGGTGGAGAGACCGGAACTGGTGAGTAACAGGATTGACCAAGTCTCATCCCAGCTTGATATTGGGACTGCTTGGAGCAGCGTTGACAGGCATACTGGATTGCTTTGCAGTGCATATAAATTGGCATTACTGGGGCCAGAGTTTCTACTGCCTTTTATCTGCTTCTAAGAACAGATTCAGGAAGTGAGAGAGAATTGCAGGAAAACGGTCCTGTTCTTAATGCATTTATTTGGTTACAGAAACACCAGACCATTTAGTAACTGCTATGAAGTAAGCTCTGACAGATTCTGATTGGCAGAGACTGGCTGCATTGGCCTAGTTCATGGGAAATGTACTGGGTCCCAACCCTGTGGCTGCTCAGGGCACCAACTCCATCTCTAAGAAGTCAAAGCAATGGAAATGACTGCAATGACTGACAACTGCCGGCACTCTTGAGCTACCAGGCCTATCAGGAGTGTAGCTGAGAAAGCTGGGAAAGGCACACATACCCTGGGGGATTTGTACAACTCAGGCCACCTCTTCTGTCCTAGTCCTCACTTAGGAAGTAACAAAAGTCATACTTCAAAATCTTTTCTGCTCCAGTGCTCTATGAGATCATGTTTGCAAAATGCATTGAAAACTGGAGGATGGTTTTGTTCCTTCCCCCCTGACTTTGAACTAACCGTGACAGTGTCTGGTCTCGTGGGTGTCTGTGATTCCCTGAGCCCCAGCAGTCACCCACCATTCCCTCTCTTCCTAAGCAGACACAAGCTGTCTCTCTGGAGGGACAGCTTGGCTCTGGCCCAATGCTACCCCTATTCCACAAAGTTTGGATTTACTTAGAATAATAAAGGGACTTTCATAAACGTCTGCAATTTTGCTCTCTGAATTTTTTTCATTTGTTATTTGGAGTGTAAACTTCTCATCTCTCCTTTCTGTGACTCAAGGGTCCTGGATCTAATTAATATGATAGCTATTGTCGCAGACTCTGAAATGGTTGCCACCCTTAAAATGATGTCTCAGGGGCTGGAGAGGTGGCCCCGGAGAGGCAGGAGCTCTTGCTAAAAACAAACATCGGGATCTAGTTCAAATCTCCAGCACCCACATAAAAAGTGCATTTGTAACCCCAGCACAGTGTGGGGGACAGAAACAGAAAAGTAGCTGGGGCTGGCTGGCCAGTCGATTAAGTCCAGGTCCAGTGGGAAGCCCTGATTCAAGAGAATATGGTGGATAACAACAGAGCAGAATTTAGCATCCTTCTCTGTTCTCCACATACACAAACACCACACACACACACACACACACACACACACACACACAAACACACACATACATGGATGCATACATACATATATACACACATAACATACATACATACATACATACATACATACATACATACATACATACATACATATACATGAAAATAAAAATGAAAATGTCTCAGAACGCCCGTACTCATCAATAGAGAACAACCTAGACAGGTTCTTCCCCCTGTCTCTGCTCTTTCTTAGAAAACAGCTCTTGGGCCCATGTGTAGACTACATTCCCCCAGCCACCCTGGGAACTCTCATAGTGAGAAATGTCATAGATGTAACCATATCACGTCCATTAGTAAAGTTTACAGCTTTCTTTTTAATCTTGCTCCCTAACTGTAGAAACCAAGAGGTCTCTATCTAGTGCCCATGGGTAATTCTAACTTTATCACGTTAGCCAGGTCTCAGGGGGGTGGGAATGAATAAAGCAGAGGTCTGTTGACATGAAGTTTATCTCTTGCTAATAAAAACCACGTATCTCTGTGGAGGTGCCGGAGCTGTGCTTTAACTCCCTCTGAATGACAACCAGAAGGCAGAAAGGGGCCAAGGCATTGGGGACTCCCTTGGGTAGAATTTTGTTTGAAACGTCATATCTTTTAGTGCTTGCCAATCAAAAACTTCACATTGTCTATATTAGAGGAGGTCCCTTCTTGGTGCTTTCAGACATGGGGGAAGGGGTACAGTGGTTAATGGAAAAAGAGAGTGGGCCCCTTCCTAGCTTTCTCCTTAGGAGACCGCAGCCACAGGACCACAGTCCCATCTTTCTAATTTGGTGATGCAGACAGGGCATCCTTGGCCTATGACAGTGACCACCATCACACGTTCTCAGTCAGGGCTACCAGAACTCTCTTCTGACCCTCTTGCTGCCTCCCTTCCTCCTTATCCTCTGCCCTCCTCTTACTGGAAGAGCCTCTGGCATGACTCAACCCTGAGCCCTGCCCAGCTACGTGTTGTAGACTGTCCGTTAGAAGTGATTCCCAGTGGACGGCTTCAGCCCTGGCTGCTGGCTAAGCTCAGATGCTCCTGCTGTCTGCCTTCCTGACTTCTCCATCTGCATGTCAAATAGGCATCTCAAATTTAACATGCCCACAGCAGAGCTCCTGACCCTCCACACTCACCTGTGATGACACCTTTTTCATCAGAGTCATTATTTACACACTGGATGAGGTCACAGCACAGAGTCACCCTTGATTTCTCTTTCCTCACACAGTGTTGGCTGGCTTTCTTGTCCCTGCCCAATCTGACTCTGTCCTCACCTACGTCTCCTACTACCCACCCAGTATTAATTAGCTTCCATTGCCTCTCTTCAGACCATTACAAAAACCTCTCAACAGCTCCCCCAAGCTTAAACTTTTTCTCTGTGACTCAATAATTTGCGAGATTTCCTTAAAACAAAATCAGGAAGGTGGAGAGAAAGAGAGGCCAGCTACTAAGAGCACATGCTGGTCTTCTGGAGAACCTGGGTTTGGTTCCCATCACCCATGCAGCAGCTAACAGCCATCTGTAACTGCAGCTCTGAAAGATCCAATCCCTCTGCCTTCTGCAACTACCTACATCCACCTTCCATGAACATACCTTCACAACACACACACACACATCACACATGTGCGCACACACATACACACTCATACACACACACACACACAAACACATAACAAAACAAGCAGACCGAAAATCCACACACATGCTCACACCAGCCTTTCCTGCCCTGCTGCCTCAAAACCTTTATGTGGACATCCGGCTTGGGTTTCTGTGAGTTCATAACAGGTACAATAGGGCAAAATCACCTTTACCAACTAAAACCTTTTGTGAGGTGACTTGAAGCCAGCTAAGAGCAGGAAGGTGTCAGGTGAGAGTAATGAAATGGGAGACTGAGACAGAAACAGAAGAATCTGGATTTTGCTGAGGTTTGCCAAGCCAAGAGCTATCGGGTAACACCACATGCCTCTGTTAATGTAACAGAAACTGGAGAATTAACATGTAACAGCCCAGAGTGAATGCAGGGGCCTTCTAGGCTCAAAGCTAACTGACCTACAGCTCCTGTCACCCCAAAGCAGCTGTGACTCAGGGACATTGTGCAGCTTGGGGTAGGTGCCCATATGCTATTTACACAGTGGCAACTTGCATTTGAAAAGGGAGAGGCTCTGGTTTGCATTGGAAGTCAAGCCCAAGGATACCCTCCCCCACCTCCACCAAATGGCAAGGACGACTTGCAAGCAATTAGTATTTATTTATGAGAGTACACAGATCTTTAACATAATCCTTTAACTCAGTCCTTAAGGATGACCCTCGCCTCTTCGTTCTCCACAGCATTGACTCTAGCCTTCTGTCAGCATGTTTCTCTGAGTAAAGGGCTATTAATGTTTCAGCACCTGTCAGAGGTGACAGGGGCTCAGTGGCCTCTGCTATAGATGTCACAAGTAACAAACAAAAAGAGTATAAGTGACTGATGCGTGTGATAACACATACCAGTCATTCCAGCACTTTGGAGGCTGAAGCAGGGGGATCTTGAATTGGAGGCCATTCTAAAGATATAGCAAGACCATATCTCACAAACAAATACATATATTTAAATAAAAGCAAGAAATGTGTCAGAGGTCTCTCTCTGCTCCTGTCTGAATGGTTATCTTTCGTGTGTTCTGTCCTTTATGTCCCCAGAACACTACGGCCAATCACTGTTGTCTCTGCATACTTCCCTCATGTCTACCATACCTGTGCCTAAGTCAGTCTGTTGTTCAGTCATTCGTTTTCTTAGGCATGCAGCAGCTACCAATGTGACTGCTCCCCAGGCTTGTATAGTGATATCCATTTTAATAGCTGTTTCCTTGGTCCTATGACAAGATCAGGATGACGAAGAGTTGGTCAAAGCAGAAACTTTACAAGGTGGATCATTGTAATGCAGACACTTCCGCCTCGCTCCTCAGCAGATGGAGCCCTTGGTGACTCACAGGTTGTGATTCCATTCCCCTTCATCGGTCACTCTTGATTTTTGGATAGACAGACATTTTCTCCTCTTAAGTGCCGTGGCACTTGACAAGGCTAGACATGAAAGGCTTCTAAAACATGCTTGTCATAGCCTTTAGGGAAAGTAATGGATAAATGACCCTGAAGATGGGGCTCTGTGTAGGACAGTGTGGCATTCCTTAGGGCCCAGAGCCACCGTCATCCTTAGTACTCAACCAAATTTCAAGAAAATAGCCATTTTATGTCCCAGGTATAGTGGACTGGCACCATGAAAGAATCCTCATGCCACCGCCCACCCACTCCCACCCCGCCCCGTGCCCGTCTCACTGTGACTGTCACAATAGGAGACGAGAAACATTTCAAAATAAACTTGTGGAGGCATTAAGGGTAAACAGACCGGGAATGCCATGCAAAACTGGCCATAGGTCAGGAAACGCTAATCTTATCAGGGGTCCTGGCGACCATAACTCTACAAACCATGTCATGTTGCTGTGAACACGCATGTTTTCTTTCCATCCACAGTAGGTATCCTGTTTTGGAAGCAACATGATACTCAGTCCTTAGAGGATCATCTACAGACAGATCACTTGCTATATTCCTTTTACCTTAAAATGTAGAAAATAGAGAACAATTCTAGCTTCTTTAGAGAAAAAAAAAACTCAGAGAAAACACACATATAATACTTACTTTCTTTTGATCATTTTATGTATTTACTTACTCCCTGCCCCTTGTGGTACTGGGAATGGAGCCAAGGGATCAAGAATGTTGGAAAGAAACTCTACAGCTGACCTGTGCCTTTAGCCCCTATTTATTTTACTTTCAAACAAGTTTTGGGTCTGCTGTTTTTGTTGTTGTAACAAAAACAACATTTTTGAGACAAGGTCTTTCTGTGTTGGCTGCTCAGGCTAGTCTTGAACTCCTTGGCTTAAGCAATCCTGCCTCAGTCTCCTGTGCACCCGAGACTACAGCTGTAGGGCACCATACCTGGCTCTAGCACTTACGTAGAGTTTCTTTGCTCATGGAATGGTCATACTGAGATAGCCATCTAGAATTTAGTCTTCCTCAGACTATAAGAATCACTGAAGCTCTTGTTTCTCTCTCCTGTTCTCTTGCCCTCTTACTCTTGTTTTCCCTTTCCCCCCACCCCTGCCCTCTCGCCACATGCTCATGGCCGGCCTCTACTCCTCTTCTCTTCTCTTCTCTTCTCTTCTCTTCTCTTCTCTTCTCTTCTCTTCTCTTCTCTTCTCTTCTCTTCTCTTCTCTTCTCTTCTCTTCTCTTCTCTTCTCTTCTCTTCTCTTCTCTTCTCTTCTCTTCTCTCTCTTCCCCATGCCCTGAATAAACTCTATTCTATATTTTTAGAAGAGAGAGAAAACTAATCACTGAGATTATTTTTTTAAGAGGACATGATGTTGAGACGGGGACTAGGCTAGAGGCAGATAGTCAGGGATGGATGAGGTCAATACACTTTGTACAAATGTATGGAGCTTTCAAAGAGTAAAAATATTTGTTTATTAAAAGAGCAAATGTCAGAGAGTAGGTGATGAGAGAGGTGCAGTCGCTACTAAGGTTCCAGTTTCCTTCCTATTTCTGTTGTCGGAAGGATGCTCATATTCATGAAGTATGAGAAGTTGGGAACTTATATTATGAACCTTCTTGGACACCGTTGCTACTATGTCTTCCCTCTCACAGGATGAAGCCAAACCATTTATTCTTCACACTGTCCTGGGCTTTCAGGAAGATGTAAACCATACCAGTGCACATGAAAGAGGCACTGCAGTGATTTGCTCAGAGCTCAGAGCTCAGAGGCAAACTTCATTGTAAGGTGGGATTAACTGCACCTTTCCTTCCAGGACTCTGGTGTAAATACAGAAACCACAGTCATGTATGGGCCTGAGAAGGACAGCAGAATGTGGAAGTGGGTTTGGAAACCAAAATATTATGTCAGCAGTTTCTCTTTCATTTTATTGTCCCTTATCAAAACCAACATTTTAACTCAGGGGCCCCGGTTAATCAAAACACAGATAATTCCATTTGGAAGGCCCAAGGGTTGAGGTTTTAAAGGGGGAAAGGAATCTTCCTATGCAGGCAGAAGTGGTAGAGGGAGAGGGCTTCCTGCAGAACCCCTCTTAGTAACGCCGTGCCTGCTCTGCTCACGTTAAAGGGAGGTCGGTTATCATCGGACTTGCGGCTCTGCAGCTGGGATCCTGGTGAGGTGGAACCACAAACACACTTCTTCTGTGGTGTAGCCTTCCTTAGCGCCTCTAGCATCCTCAAAAGTTCTTCAAAATCATTATTTCCTTTGTAGCCCTGTGTGTGTGTGTGTGTGTGTGTGTGTGTGTGTGTGTACTATTTTAACAATAAAAACAGTCAGCAGAAACTATCTTCAGGGTTTTCTTCAGACATATCATTACTGCATATGGGTAGATAAACAAAGGTTTCATTCCAGTGCTGTGCTAATTTATACACAGGATTTGAACGTATTTGAGTCAGGCACTCACGGGCATCCTGGAGCCAATTCCCTGCTGGTATCAATGGATGACTACAATGTGCAGTGGCAAGGAACTTGGAGGCAGTGGGACAAGACAATCCATAAAGAAGATAACTCACTGTTTAGAATTTACAATGTGCAAAAGAATACTATTTTTTTTTCCCACTGATTTTGGAAGTCCCAAACTGGCTGATTTGCCTCACCAAAGTCCTCCGCAAAAGATGGTCAAGTCTGGCGGCCACATGTTTGCCTTGGAGACAGTGGAGTGGAGCGGGAGCACGGGAGCTGAAGGTATGGAGTCTGCAGTGCTGGATCAGTGTGGCTCTGATGAGACCCAGAGATGTGAGAGTGAGGTGGCCGAGCCCATGCGAGTAGTGGGAGCCTCTCAAGACCAGGTAGACCATCTTGCTCATTTTTACAACAAAATCCTCTCCCTCTCTCCCTCTATGCTAAGCCCTGTCTCTCTGGAAGGTTGTCTGATCACAACCATGACATTTGGAAGAGATTCCTGTCTTCATGCATTTCTGTCGTCCTTGCCAAGTCAGGGGCAGCGACTGCTTCTGGACTCACAAATTCATGTTATGAACTATTCCTGAACTATTAAGGATACTAGAGCCTTGGTATAAAATGGTCGGCGAAAAGGATTATGGTCATGTCCCTGTTCGACAACTCTGCTCAATTTTCAGCTCATGGTGGTTAACGACTATGTTTTAGATGTGTCCGATGGCACAAGACAAAGAAATATTACTGTGTCTACACAGAATAGAGAAGACCATAGTCATGTTCCACAGGAACAATGCAGTGGGGAAAATGAATGGGAGTCAAAGAGACCGGAATTCAGTCAGGTTTCTCCAGGACTTACCCGTCATGGTCTAGATCCCTGCTAAGGTCTGGGTTAAGGAAAGAAGTATGAGAAAGCAGAAGATGCAAATGCCTTTCAAACTATATGGTAGTTTCAAGTGATATGATAGTGTCTATATTTGAAGACTGAGGCAAAAATTGAAGGAAATGTGTTATCAAATTCAAGATGCTATCTTATGACTAATCAAAGGGCTCTCATAAACCCTACCTACCCATAAAGTTTCTTGTCATTAGATGATCATGGCCCTTCATTCAACATTGCTTCCTCAGGACATTACACATGGCATTTGACACAAGAATGGCTAGCCAGTGAGTTGCCCAAGGGTACTTTGTGCCAAGTGATAGGAGCTACAGTAGGTGCCAGATAGGAGTCACTGAGAACAGATCATTCAAAGCCTTGCTTTCCCTCTTTCCCTGGGTGAGCCTGCGGCTGGCATTAGCAGACCCAGTGACCTAAGACTGCTGCTGGCCCTGCTTGCACGTGCTTTAGGATACGTGCCACAGACACCCCTAAGCCTCTGTCCACTGTGAAAACACAGGACACCCAAGTTGAAAGGAATCCTGAGTGACACCATGTGGGTGTGCAGTGGTCTGTGACCGGAAGGTTCGCTGGAAGCAATTTGCAAAGGGGGGGGGCGGTCCTTGGAAAACCACCTGGATGGTTATTGTAAATGAAAAAAGGAAGAGATGCCACATTTGGGGGAATAATTTTTAATACTAGGTTTATGGCTGATTACATGTGATAGTCATTACAGCTTATTTAACTCTGAAATTATCTGGCCTCTCAAACTCCCCAGAGACTGGAGGAATCATGGGTTAAATTTTAAAAACAATGTCTGGGAGAAGATGATATGCTTTTCCTTGAGGAGAATAGATGAGGCTTAAAAGAAAGAAAAAAAAAAAAAAAACCAGCTCTCTCTAGGAAGGAACGCTATTTCTTACATTATCTGTGTCTTTTGTAACGTGATGGAGCTCAGAAATTCACCAACAAAGTCTCCTCTCCTTGGCTGTTGTGCCTTTTAAAAGCAGGGTGTTTTGGAAAGAATCCAAAGGGGCTCAAATCTCAGTGGTTTCCACTTCTTGGGAGCTGAACATGTCATCGGGAGCTGGGACTCCGAGTGAGTGACATGGGACAGCTGCAGGGCACCTATCACCCTTTCCCAAGGATGACAGCTCTGCAGAGGGGGATGTTGGCAGTAACCCTGGGTGAGCTGGCTGTTCTGAGGGCCTAGCCCTGCTGGTCAGGGCAACTTCAGTGAAGGCTTCCACCAGGAATACAGTACTGTACCAGTTCCTACTTAAAAGCTTTTTCTCCACAGGAGCAGCCTGTAAAAAAGAGGAGCTAGGGCAAGGGCAGCGGGCAACGTGGGTGCAAAAGGAGGTCTGAGGGGGAATTTCCTGTGGAGATTAGAATAGTCTCTCCTGTTAGCTGTACACAGGAGTGTTTCTTTTCCAGTAGGATACACCGAGCAGCCCTTGCTAGGTTTAAAAGCGGCCCAGAGGGAAGACGATGCTTCAACCATCACTTACAAATAAGAATGAACTGTCAGCCCTCTTAGAACTTTTCACTTGGTCTCAACACCATCGGCACTCCAAAGAAGCCTTGTTCTTTGATTCGTTTGTTTTGTTTTTCTTGAAGAAGCTTTACTGGGACTTTCAAGTCCCAGCACAGAGGAGTCCTGATGTGCTGTCCCCATTCAGGTACAGTTGACATTTCTGGGCCCTTGGATTATGTATGAGTTCTGGAAATACTGAGCCCCCTGGATAGGTTACTTGGTCACCTGAGGTTCACTTACCCATTCTTCCTAGCTAGAACGTGATGCCTGCGAGCCTCAGCGGAGGCCTTGGTCAGACCTCGGCCAAAGCCATCGTCTTTACAAGTCTCCAGGGAAATCCCCGTGAGGCTGTCTGTGTGAAATCTGGGTGCACAGCCCAGGATCTTTGCCTGTTGCCCAGAAGTTTAATCTAGTCCCTATGATGTGAGACAGAACAATCCTAGGCACAGCATATTGAGTTTACAGGAAGATATCAAGCTGGAAACCCCTATTCCATAGCCATTTTGATATGCTTAAAATAATAACACCAAAAAATTAAGCATGGAAACTAAGACAAGGAAGACCATTAGGGGCTCCAGGGTAAAATGGAGAAAATGCAAGTCTCTTCTAAAAAGGTGAAAGTCATTTATGCAAAATTTCACTGAGCTGATTTGGAGTTATAGCTTGTAGGAGCTGTTGAAATTTTTGGCTTATTTATTCCCTGCAGTAGAAGAAAAATCAATGGCTGCTTGGCCACTGAGACATAAGTGAGTTATGCAGGCCACTGACATAGAGGCCCAAACTCTAACAACCACATTTGCCGCTGTCAAGCCTTGGGCTTCAGTGGCGCCAGCTATAATTATGGCTGATCACCTCTAATTCAGAGCTGCCTGCCTTGATAAAGGTGTCATGGAGAGTCACTGTGGCCTCCACATCAACAGAGGATGTCATGACTGAGAGAAACCCGCTGGTGAGAGCTCCTTCAGGCCCTATCCCTGGGCTCACAGGAGTGTGAGGCAAATCTTAACTGTTTCACTCATCAGTGTAGCAATAGGGCCTGGGGCCGAGCTAAATCCCAGGGGTTCAGGGGACCCTCAACAGCAGGTGTCTCTAATAAGCTGTGATTTTCCCAGAACTAAAGTTGGACGTCCACCTCCTCTCTGCTTTGTGATGTGTAAAGAGACATGACTTTCTGTTGTCATGATAGTGATGGTAATGGTGATGGTGGTGTGGTAGTGGGATGTGTGTGTGTGTGTGTGTGTGTGTGTGTGTGTGTGTGTGTGTGTGTGTTGAGACAGGGTTTCCCTGTGTAGCCCTGGCTGTCATGGAATACTCTGTAGACCAGCCCAGCCTGAAACTCACAGAGATCCACCTGCCTCTGCCTCTCAAATGCCAGGGATGCCACCTTCCTCCAGACAAGAGAAATGTTTTTATAACTTAACCAAGATTCACTGGCACACACAGTGACAAGGACACTAGAATGTAGGCAAAGCTGCGATCGTGTTTGAGGGTAAAATGCAGTCTTAAGCCTTTCTTCTGCTTTTTTTTTTTTTATTTTATTTTTATTTTTTTTTAAATCCCAGTGAACTTCCCATTTTTTGAGGACGCACAAAGTAGTGATGGGAAATAGAAAGGATAGAATAAGAAGGCCAGGCTAACAAAACTGCCAGGAGTTAGGACCGTTCCAGGTACCCTGTGTGTGTGTGGTTGGGGGTGCGGTGGGGGTGGGATGAGGTGGAAACAATTCAGCAATTAAAAGAGTTTGGTTATCATTTGTGGAGGTAACATTTGGCTTCTCCACCACTCCCAGGCTGTTTTCTTCCCTCTGTAATTAAGAAAGGGGGACACACACACACATACACACTGCTCTCCCTGCACACTCTTAAATACACAGCTCCACCCGGAAGGCTCATCCCATCCCCGCAGCAAGGTGATGAATGGGAAGCCCTTCTTTTGTTCTGATGGGGCCCCCATGATTTTCCTGTGCTCTCTTTGCCTAGTTCCCCCGGGAGTGGAGAGCTAACCTCAGAAGGACAAGGTTGCACTTGGCTGGAGGGGTCCTTTTCTCTTAGCACATTAACGAACCCCCAGAGTGGCCTGCCTGCGGAGGGAGAAATGACTTCAATTTCACAGTTCTTGACGGACCCAGACACAAGTGCGTGTTTGGACCAGAAGTGGTTTTGCCCTTGCTGACAGGGAGGTCAGATATGAGAACTCTCTGGAGGAAAGGTGGCTGGCACTCTGCAGCAGAAAATCCCATGCAGCTCCAGGAAAAATGTCCATGGGCAGTGGAAACCCGTCACCTGGTTCCCAGCTGAAAACCTTCTCTTGGTAACTGGAGTTGGCTTTTGGTTCTTGGTCTTTCCAACCTGTTCCCTCCCTAGTGTCTTCTTGTCTTGTTATTGCCCTGGCTCCAAATGCTGGGCTCTTTCCAAATCTGTCTGCCTATCTATCTATCTATCTATCTATCTATCTATCTATCTATCTATCTATCTATCTATCTATCTATCATTTATTTATTTCTAGAAGAACAACTCCGCCCTGGTCGGGGACTCCGGGGGTCCCACTCTGAGCTCCGACGGCAGCTGTAGGCCATCCCCAGGCTGCACTGTTTCCCAGCCTGTTTACTGGTTTCTAAGGGCGATTGCACCGCGAAGGCCCTGAGCCTGGAACTGGGCCTGGGGCTGTTTTGGTTACATTGAAGTTTTTGCTTCAGTTCTGCCAGATTTAAATAGTGACTTCACCAGCGCTGAGCTAAAAAGGAGAAGGGGGAGGAGGGCGAGCCCAGGAGAAAGAGAGTGAGCAGCAGAGCCAGAGGGAGAGAGCCAGAGCAGGGCGCTAAAGAAGGGCCAGCGCATTACATCATCTCTTGGCCTGGAATCAAATGGGAAGGATATGACTCACTCAAGCTAGTTAAGGCTTTGGCTCAAATTCTACACACACTCATTCCACAGCTCTCCTGTTCCGCACCTCAGGAGGGAATTCAGCCTCAGTGATGTCCATGAGGTTCGTTTGTCATTTTATTTTCTGTTTCTCGGTTTTAGGGATCTTTGGGCCCCCTGCTGCAGTCCGATCTGGAGTCTTCCTCCTTCCTCTCCCCTTTCTCGACTTTCTGCTGCCTTTGTTCGTTCCCTTCTCCTCCTGTTTCCCCAGCCCCTCCGCTCCTCTTCTTACCTCGAAGAGGCGCGTTTCTTTTCACTTTGATCAGAGTTCTTTTTTTTTTTTTTAATCCTAGCACAGAGACCTGAATGAGTTTAGAAGCCAGGCTAGCAGGGGGGGAATCAGCTAAGCCAGCCGAAGCTGCAGGAGGAGGGAAAAAAAAAAAAAAAAAAAAAAAAAAAAAAAAAAAAAAAAGGTCACAAATAAGAGCAATAGGAGAAGGAGTTACTCGCGAGAAGTTTCTTTGCTGCGGTGTGCGGTGTCGCTCCTAATCGGAGGAGAC
>NC_034591.1:72161754-72170971 GCF_900095145.1 Mus pahari
TTTTTTTTTTTTAATCCTAGCACAGAGACCTGAATGAGTTTAGAAGCCAGTCCAGCAGGGAGGGCATCTCTTACGACATTCGGTGCTTCAGGAGGAAAAAAAAAAAAAAAAAAAAAAAAAGGCCACAAATAAGAGCAAAAGGAGAAGGAGTTACTCGGGAGAAGTTTCTTTGCTGCGGTGTGCGGTGTCGCTCCTAATCGGAGGAGACAGGGAGAGAGTTAAAAACGCAGGGACCAATCGCTGGAATGGTGATGTAATGCAAGAACCACAGGGTAGTTAAGTAATGTGAGAGGGGGGTCACTGTTGCAAAGCATTTACCTGCTCTCAAGGGGTTTTCAGTTTATTATCAATTGCAGTGACTTTAACTGGCTTCAGACTGCAGCCTCTAATTATTCACAGACAGCCCTGTTTTATCTTTTATTATTAAAAGTAAAACTATAGTATGGTACTTTAAAAACATGGTATTATTACAGCTGTATATTATTTTCCTCCACCAGAATTCATATTCTCTCTTTCTCTCCCACCCTCCTGCCTTCCACTCGCCACCCCCTTTAAAACAGTTGTCTTTTCATAAGAGGTCTCAGTGGTGGGGTGACGGTGGTTGGGGGGGGCTTTCTGGGGGCAGCTGGTGAGTTGTAAATGATCGGACGATGTTCTGTGTGGTGCTGAGGAGGGCAAGTTCATGGCTGTGCGGTTCTGCTCGTTATGCACTTATAGGAGATGTTTCAGGAGTAACATCTGAGGATGCTCGAAGGCTGTCTCCCACTGTTATCCCAGCGATGGTTAGCAGCAAGTGTGCATTTGCTTCAGAATTTTAACTTCAGGGATTTCCACGTCGCACTGGACATGATCCAGTGCTGTCTCAAAGACACTTGTGCTCCTCCGTTAATTTTATATACCTGGAGTAGTGGGAGGGTTGATTAAAAAAAAAAAAAACAAAAAAAAAAAACTTGATTGATTTGGTTTAGAAACAAGTTAATGTTAGAGTAATGGATTGACATTACTATCTGGTGAGGAGTAATGATTCGGTCCCTAATGCTCTCCAAAGAGACAGAGACTTTTGTGGTGAAAATTATCACTACATCTCTGTATCGTACATGAGTTTAGTATTATATATACAGTGGAAGGAGAGGGCAAACCCGGCTCACGCTGTGGAAAATCCTGCCCTACCCCTGGCTTACCCCTGGACAGCTCAATATGAACAGAGGCAAGAAACCCATCACTGTGAGGTGTTCGCATGTTTCGTGTGAAATTAATCGTGACATGCTTATAGGTCTTCCCCCCCTCCCTCTTTTCTGGCCAGAGGTGAAAGGGGAGCAGAGGCTGGGGAATTGCTTTCTGGGGAAAGGGAGGTGGGTCAGAATCTAAATCTGTGTTTGCCTTGTTGGGTGCGGCAGGTCTGCATTTTAAAATGGGAGTGAAGGAGCTAAATGCCTTCTTCACATGTGAAGCCTATCTTTCCCCATCACTGAAGGGTTCCTCTCAAGGCTCCCCAGCAATAGAGCAGGTGCGCTGTTACATACATACATACATACATATATATATATATATATATATATATATATATATATATATATATATATATATCCTGAAAGGCAGGCATACCTGTACAGAGAATGACACATTCTACACTCAGCTTGCCTTAGAGTTCCTGAAGAAATGGATGGGGAGGCAGGGAGAGGGCCTTGGCTCTTCCTGCTTGGAAAGCTGCTTTATTTTCAGTTTGGCTTTTGGAATGATGTGTCCTTGTGTGGTGGTGCGATGTGTAGTCTTCTAGCTCTCCCCATGAAGACTCTTCTGTGTGACGTAATTGATTGGGTTTCTCTGTCCGAAAGCGGCACAAGAGACAAGGAAGAAGCTCCTTGCCCCACAGATGTCCCAAACAGGCCACACGCATCCTTCATATACGTAAACGGGGGCTATGGTGCCACTGTCACTTGCACGGGCAAGAATGGTGTTTATGAGGAGCAGATTCTTCCAAAGTCTGCATCTCGGCTGAATGCATGACACCGTGCTTTTCATACAAGTTCAAGTTCACACAAGCTCAAGAGATACTCTGTGTTGGCTCCTGTTGTTTGTTTCAGGGCTAAGGATATGTGGGTGCTTGGCAAACACTTGGTGGCTGCACACTGGCCTGAGCATCAAGTTTTTAAATGACATTTAAAGCTAACATGTTTACAGGACATGAAAACGTCCAAACTGTATGTACTTTTCTCATAGTTTTCCAAGACAGGATTTCTACTCTCCAGTCTAATTTCACAGCACACGGCTGTCTTTTAATTTAATAATAATAATAATAATAATAATAATAATAATAATAATAATTTTGGTACCCAGGGTAGTGGCTGATGCTAAAGCAAGGGCTGAGAGTTTGCAAAGTCAGCATTGCTGTACATTGGGAACAACCATAACTGCCCAGCTGTGAGGAATTCACCCAGGCTAAAGGTTCTGAGGGCTTAGTCACAGTGTGAAGCTCAGTGGGCATCAAGAACGCACACTTGATCCTTTTTTTCAGATTTAGAGTTCATGTTGACTTAACTGTGAGCTCCTTACCAATAATCAGAAATGCCCTGTTTGTGACCCACAGAGAACTAGAGAAGGGGCCCTAGCTTGCTATGCCTTCTGGGATACTAGGTGCCACTTCTGTCATCGTTTCATGGCTGTTTTAGGGTTTTGTTTTGTTTTGTTTGTTTTTGGCAGGGGGGACTTATTTGATTGCTGGTTTTTTAAAGTTTGCTTAGATAACTGCTAATTCACATGAGTTGAAGAATTCATGTGATTTCATGACAAATTCATGATACCATTATAGCGTTGCCTCGATTCTCCAAACAGCAACGTCTTGGGAGATGATGGTCTAGAGGCTCAGACAGGGCATGGACCCCAGCATAGCCCAGGTCTACAAGCAGTTCTTCCAGTCTGGCTTGCACTGGTCTGTATTCATGGTTTCCCATGTGAAAACAGAGGGTCAGATTTGCTTGTCCAGGGCTTAGACAAGATACCATGATGCCACCATACCATCATGAAGAATAACTTAGTGAGAGAAGAGGTCCCAGGGCAGTGCCTGTCTATGCTGGCAGGGCCACACTGCCGGGTGGCCATTGGAGGGATGCTGGTGGCATTGTCCTTCTTTAACGTTCCTTTAGAGCTTCAAACAATGGACCCTCTGGCTTCCATAGGGGTCCCTAGGCCATGGCTTTATTCTGGAAGGAAAGGTGAAGACCAAGTTCTGGGGATGCGGGAGAAAAGACCCAGAAAGGAGCAACACCACTAAGCACTGCTGCTCTCATCTGTGACAGGGAGGAAGGGGTGGCACATCCTGTGACAGTGGAGTCTTGTGCACATAGGGATTCTAGAGGCCTGGGCTCAGATCACTGTTCTTCATCCTGTCTGTGTGACATCAGAGAGCCGCTGACCCTCTCTGTGCCATCTGACCTCTCATTTCTGTAAAATGTAGAGAACCAGACCCTTTTGTGGACCTGTGATGAGGACCCCCAACAGTCAGTGGATTCATAACAAATTGCCAGCGACTGCAATTTCAGGGAACACTTCTCCTGAGGGCACTGGTCACTGCTTTGGCTGCTATTCCCAGAATGAGTCTCGATCCAGTAGCTCTCCAACCCCAGGCTTCCTTTTGTGACATCTTCCTTCTTTTTATTCCAGTAACCAAGCAGCTGAGCTCAGGGACATTCCCCCAGTTCTCCCTCATATGGGAAGTCGTGGTTCTTCTCAGTTCACGGTGAAGCTGAGACCACAAACTTACAAAGGCACAAACCCATCACGCAGAGCCAGTTCCAGGCACCAAAAAGAGAGCAAAATAAGACATGACATGATGAAAAGGAGGCTAGGACTCAACCTAGAAAACCTGCTGGCTTTTCCTGGCCTGGGTGAAAGGGGTGAGGCAGAGCCAGGCAGTGTGGAAAAGGGGTCCAGGCCTTCTCACCCACAGAAAACTGACGCTTTGTGAAGAAGACACTGAAGTGAGTCTAGCCGTGAGAACTAGATTCACTTCCCAGCGGGACTAAAAGTTCCCGTGTGCAATCGCACCAGTGAGTGGTGCACACTTGCAGCTGGCTGAGGCTGCCTTCTATACCTGCCATTGCAGGTGCCACTCGGTGGTACACATTGCATGCTTAGCATGCATGAGGCACTGGATTTGATCCTCAGCACTGCAATCAATTAATCAATCAATCATCAATCAATCAATATAAATAGACTTTACATAGAGGTCAGGTCAGGGCTTAGAGGCAGAAATTAGTGTTGACAAGGAATCTTGTCATGTGCTTGGAAGTGACCAGGGTGGGTAAAGTCTGGACCTATACTTAAAGCTGCAGCAGCTGGAGATGAAGGTGGGATTTTCTTCTGCTCACTCCTTGGTGGGTCTCAGGATCCTAAAAGCCTTCAAAAGGGGGGTGGCTTGCTTTGGGTTACAAAAGCTGCCCATCTGGTTTCCTGGCTGGGGAGCCACAGAGCAGAGGGAGGGGGGACAACCACCAGGAGGGTGGAGTCAGACAGCACTGGAAATCCAAATCCTGGCCCAAATTTCAGCTTGTGATTATTTTTTTTAACACACACCATTACTCTGTTTGAAGTGTCTGCTATGAGGTTGGTGTTTTCAGAGGGGCTGCGTTTTATGGGTGTTGGTAACATCAGAGGCCGTTGCTTGAATTACACTCTGGAAAACTGAAATTGACTTGGCTTAGAGTCTACTGCATAGCACACAGACATAACATAACACAGCAATACATCTTTTCTTCTTGAACCTACACTGGCAGGAGAGCTTATTAACGATCGGTGCAACAACACAGAAGAAGAAATCAATAGTCTACTATCATCCCAGAAACTGGAATGGTAGTTAGACACTAGCCAAGACCTATCTGGACACTTTGCTCTCTCTATGAGATACCTCAAACCCCTTATCATTCCTTACTTTTCTATCTGAATGGCTAAAATTGAACTGAATGTGTTTCCCCTGCCCCCAAAAGCACAGCCTATAAAAACTGTCAAGCAGTCTTCTAGTGATGTATTCGTAGAGGTGGGAAATGCTCCCAGGAGGCTGTGTTGTGATATCTTGTACACTCACATGAGTTACTAGGAGTCTCTGAATCTCTAAAGAATTGATGGCATCTTGGGCTGGACCCATGGACTGAGATGGTCGGCTGGCCCTTTTGTTGCCTGTGGGGCTTGCACATCCACTTAACTGTGTGCTGTACCTTCCACAGAGCCTGCATCACTGCTAGAGGAGGGATGGGAACAAGCTTATTGGCAAAGGTGGGGGCTTCATTGCTCCTTACTGTGGTCCAGTGTAATCCTGCCCAGTGAGTACTGTTAGAGCTAGGTTTGAATCTGGCTCTGACATTTGCTAGCACTGTAATTTTTGACAATCCACTGACGCTCATACTCATATGTACATGCACACATACACAACTGTGTATCACACACCATCATCATCATCATCATCATCATCATCATCATTATCACCATCACCATTACTATCATGACCATCATCATCATCACTATCATCATCATCATCATGCAGAGAGAAATTTTTTCATTTAGTGTTCCTTTTCAAGAAGGTAAACTTTGAGCGGGTTGGAAGTGAAGTGATACCTTCCCCATATCATGAGCTATAGGCTAGGAGATCATTTCTTTATAGATCCGAAGATGGGGCTTAAGATTGGACTTTAAAGTAGTTTGTTTCAGCTCTAGAAAGAACCAGGGCTTTTGTATCCCTCGCCCTTCATATTCAAGAAGTAGAAGTCTTTCATACCCCCCCCCCCTTTTTTTTTTTTTTTCACTACAGCACCAAGTCTTCTGTTGCATCCCATATCTGCTTGGCCTCCTTATTTATCATAACGCTTTGGTCAGCTCAACCACACTTCGTAAGAAAGGGCTGATCCCATTTAATTCCTCTGGAATTTATCATAATAGCAGCAATTAAAACAAACTCATCTAGTATGAATGTAGACGTAAATTGCTCTCGCCTTACGTTTCCCTTCTCGGGCTGCTCTCACCAGCAGCCACCCGCATACAGATGCGCAGAGATCCCCCTGCACAGCGACGGCTTTTCTGAACCCCAAGTTTGCTACCTCTGGAAAGGGCAGCTCCAGGGGGGTCACAAGCAGCAATATTTGATTTAGATTTTACCCTCACCATCTGGAACCCCTTAGCAGTAGAAAAATATTCGTATTATCCTAATGCATTCATAGAAGTCTTTCAGTCCAACCAACCCACTTCACAGAGTCAGAAACTGAGAGCTCTGCAGATTGTGAAGATGGGGTGGAGAGATGGCTCAGTGGCTAAGGGCTCTCACTCCTCTTCCAGAGGACCAGAGTTCTCTTCCCAGAACTAGAGTTGGGTGGCTCACATTACTATGTTAATTTCCAATGAAGATCTGACACTCTCTTCTGGCCCTTAAGAAACCATGCACACACTTGGCAGACACACACAAACACATGGGTAAAAATAATGAACACAAATAAATAAATCTTTTTTCAAATGTGGCGAGAATGGGTCTGAGGTCATAAAGAGATCTCGTAGCAGAGCTGGACACGGGATCTAAGGCAGAACGGCAGACACACACTTCTATCCCACCGAGCTGTCTGCCTTGCTGACCTCTCTTTGCTAATGCTTCTCCGTCCTTTTCACTTTTTCATGCCTCTTGGCTTCTGAGGATGGAGGGGTGAGGGAGAATTGCGTGCAGGGTGTTAGTGAGCTGTACTTCTAGAAGCTGAGCCCCATTCAGGTGCCCAAGCTATTAAGAGCTTGGGCGGGGGGGAGGGGGTAGACAAAATAACTTGCCTGTTTTGCCCTTAACCATAGGTTCTGTGGGGTCTAGTTAGTGGATGGAGCATGGTGTCCTTCAGGCCAGGAGTCTCAGGCCATACACAAGATAGGATAAGCTGACAGACTTCCACCGGTCTCCACTCCTGCCTCCCACTGTGTGAACCTGACCCACATGGAGCAGATGTCCACTGAGTTCAGAGCTGGGAGCTTCCGCAGCACTATCACCCACCCACCTGCAGGATATGACCTCGGGCCTGCCAGTCACACTGCTTCCTCCCTCCACCTCACCATGTAGGGAAGGGCTTAGATGACAATCCCCAAACAGCCAAGCGTTGCACTGCAATCCCATAGAGGTTCCTGCCCCTCATGACCACAGAGAGCATGTCACCTCATGACCAATTCTGAAAAGACAAACAACAACAGAAACAGAAACAGACCAGAAGGTAAAGCTCAGTTGTTTTAATGACTTCCCATCCTTTACCATAGAGGCAGCTTTTAATTTGTTAGGTTCGGGGTAAGCTGTCTGTGATGTCTGATAGCGCCTTTGTCATGATGCTTGATGGTAAGATGTGGTGCAGCCAGTTAATCCAATTCACCTTCCCAGAGCCACTACCAAGCAGCCTAGGATTCAGCTTCCCAAGAATCCTCATGGCTCCTTGGTGTGAGACGAACTACTGGACGTCTTGACCTCAGAAGAGTGTTTCTAACTAGTGAATGACGGTTACATACTTGGCAAATGCACACGGCAAGACATCTTACTTGTGTTTGTAAATCCTAATCAGACTATTTTTTTCTTAACTAGCAGTGTCCCCATGCCTCCAACCCATTTATACCCTGCCTATTTCTCCCAAACTCTGGGTGAAGCCTCCTATGGGGTACTAGACTAGTATACTGTAGGATCGTATGCTCGTGTTTAAGGAATTGTGAGGCCAATTGACAGCGCCATTGGTAAAACTGTCACCAAGAAAAGTGTAGTTAGTGGTTTTGAACCTTTTTAAAAAACACTATAGCAGCAGCAATGAGAAATTGCTTTCTACCCAACCCAGTATACTGTGTGTGTGTGTGTGTGTGTGTGTGTGTGTGTGTGTGTGTGTGTGTGTGTGTGTGTGTGTGTGTGTGTGTGTGTGTGTGTGTGTGTGTGTGTGTGTGTGTGTTGATGCACAAGTATACAGTTGGCACTCTGCACCAGTTGCTGTTATAACCACGGCTCCAGCCTGAAAACATTTGGGGAAAATTAGTGTGCACTGAACATGTACAGACATTGTCTTCTGTTCCCTAAACAACGCAGCATCATGACTATTTACACAGCATTTAGATCAAATTAGGCAGCGTGAGTCAGCTAGAGATGATTTAGAGCAAACTGGGCACATGTGAGTGGTTATGTGTAACTACCCGAGTGTTTCATCAAGGAGCTTGAGCAACTGTGTGCTTTGGTGTCTCCTGAGACCAATTCTGTGACTGCAGTAATGAGATGACTGTGTCCACACATATATACAAGTACTACATACATTCATTCATACATACATACATACATGCATGCATATATGCATATGCTCTGCCTACTCTTTATGGAATAGTACTCCTGATTGGACACAAGGTTTCATGGGTATCTCCTTCTATCTCCAAAAGGCTGACACCAGGTTGTACTTGTTTTATCCATTTCACGCCATTTGCTCACTGTGGCATTGCACTCAGGCTTGGAAAAGCACTGATGCAGTAGAGCCATCACCGATGATGCTTAGTGAGGTCAGGAGTCCTGGACTGAATCCCTACCTGTGCCCCAGCGCAAACATTCCTTCCCTGGATCTGTAGCCTCAAACAAAACGGTGGTGTTTGTCTTCAGACTAAGTTTAGCCTCAGAGATCTTTAAGTCTACCTTTGTGAGAGGGCAGCCTGGGAGACAGGGCCCCATTTGATTCACAGGTCCTGCAGCTTATCCTGCTACTGCCACCCGTGGAACGCGATCCATACAAACAACGCCTGACCAGAGCTGTTCAGTCCTTCCCTGCCCTGCCAGTGGGCGGTTAATTTACTTCCCCAGCGAGGCTTTCATTGAACAAGATGTAGCAGGCCTGATTTCTTTCCACTGATTTGGAGGTAGGAATCCCAATTGCCCCAAATGTCCCTAGAATCTGAAAGGATCTTGTCACTGAACTATGCTTTAGTATCAGGTTTTGTTCTTCGTGTGTGGATGAGGCCTGTTCAGGGAAGAAGGAGTCTAAGTGGCCTTTCTAGAGGGTAGAGCAGGCCGGCAGGAATGTGGGGCTTATTCCTGTCATTGTGTCGGCTAGTTTCTTGCCTCTAAATTCAGTGTTGATCCTGAGTACCACCCCAGTCATTTGGCTTACACCTGGGATAATACCATCTTCTAGTTTGTAGAAAGAAAGACGTTTCAGTTCAGAGAGAGAGAGAGAGAGAGAGAGAGAGAGAGAGA
>NC_034591.1:72170986-72195818 GCF_900095145.1 Mus pahari
AGAGAGAGAGAGAGAGAGAGAGAGAGAGAGAGACAGACAGACAGACAGACAGACAGACAGACAGACAGACAGAGACATAGGACTCCCTGCACATCAAATAGTTCTTATAAAGCACCATTTTGATGAGTTAAGTGTAAATGAATTAGAAACATACGGATTAAATTCCCCTTGAAAGACACATGGGTTTAAAAATTAAGGGGGAGAGAGCTTGGCAAGATGGACTTCAGGGCTGTGCCAAACCTCAAACTGTTTGAAAAAAAAAATGGTTTCAGACATTTTTACTGAATGCAAAATGCCATGGCATGGCCTCCTCCCCAGACATGGCAGTGAATCTTTTAACAACAATTACATGACAAGAAAAAAGGCCTGTGAGGGATCGCCGTTTACGGACTTCTCCTTAATTGCCCTACCTCTGGAAAAGAATGCAGTCGTGGGTTTAAGAGAACTGTCTGATTGACAAACTACAATTTTAAGGCTGGCAATTACTAGAAAATAACCGTCAAACTTAAAAATACCTGCTGCCCCATGTCAATCACAGCCCTTTCTAAGTGGGATAATAAACTCTAGGGAGCTGTGGAATTGAGTATACTTTCTTCACTGGTGTCTAGAGCCATGCACGGCAGCGGTTCTGGTTGCATGTCTGGCATGATGATGCCAGTTCCTTGGACGGAGGAAGGGAAATTGTGTGAAAGAAGTCTGAAAAGAAACCCCCCCTCTGGCTCACAATGGCAGCCGCTGCACAGGATGCCGTGTGTTCTGGGGACAGTGTGGGATGCCATTGGCAGGTTGCTGGGGAGAGACCTGAGTTCTCTTTAGCTTCTCTATTGAATTAGCCATAGCGTAACTTCTCCACACGTCAGAATTCTTCCTGGCAAGTGGAGACTCGGGAGCAACGTATTAGGGATCAATTATCTCACGACTGTTGTGCATGGGCTGTATTAAGTCGCCTCCAATTATTTTTTACTGGCTATTCCTGACAAAAGCTGGCTGACACTTTTACTGCCTCATTTTTTTTCCCCTTCATATGCAAAGACACAGGAGTGGGTGTACAGAGAGCCAGCTCAGTAAGCAGAGAGCAGTTGGGTGACAAGGGCCGGGCCATTTGCTCTGTGAAGCCATCTTGTTTCACGTTCGCGTGTGAGCCAGGATGACCAAGGTTTAGTTGCCTGCTTCCTTCCTTCCTTCCTTCTTTCTCTCTTTCATTCCTTTCCTTTAAAAGAAAGAGTGTATTCAGTGACTGCCAATATAGGCTTAGAAACACCGGGACAACAGTGAGTTTTATCGAAAGTTTTCAAGCCCATGCAGACCCCCTCCCCCACTAAGAGTATTTCTGTTTTTTACTTTATTCTGCAAGCCATGAGAAAACTAGTGTTTTTGTGAAGAGAATCTCATATAGCACCTCACACTTCCCTCCAGGAACCAAAATTAATACGCTGCAGAAGTCCCCTACAAGGAGAAAATGCCACAGAAAACTGCTTCCAAGCGTTCCCAGTGAAAATCCTACAGAACACTGATTGTTAAAATCTGCTTCCTGCATATCTTATGCCTATCTACATGTTTGAGCTCAAAATAAAAATAGACAAGGACTAAAATTACTGGAGAGAAAATATATATACCAATTTTCTGTCTTGGAAAAGGCTCCAGTTTCAACAAACAGTAGGGATGAATCCTAGCTCCGTTTTACCTTTCTGTAAGCAGCACCATATAGAATGGTGGGGTGGGTGGGGGACATTTTTGACTCTGGAAGCTTCCAGTCTCCTACCCAGGAGTTCTGCCTCTCTTACTCCTAGTATCTGTCCCCATCTCATGCCACTCTGGCTTCATTCAGAGCACTATCAAATGCTGCTCTTCCGTGGTGACTCAGCTACCTCCCTGAGAAACTGGAAAAGGATTTAAAAAAAATTCTAAATGCCCATTGTTCCCAGTCGGGCATGCTCAGGGGCAGCCACCTGAATCTAAGGGATGCATGCCGGCTAGATGGTTTCTATTCGCAGGTGGGGGGTGTTGTTATCCAAAGAGAAGGTTTTCTTCCTGCATTAAGCTATGGGTGGTGGGAACTATTTAAACCACCACCCCACCCCACCCCGCCCGCTCTACACCAACATACTGTAACAACTGACCTAGTATGGGCAGTTAACTAAGCAGAAGGCTTCTGCTACCAAAGCCCACCCCTACACATATATCTGTGTTTGCACACAGCCCCCCACATGTGCCTGCGGTGTGAGGTTAATCTTTCTTCCCCTGAACATTTCCTGTGTCTGCTCTTCTGGGCCCTGGAATCCCCCAGGGTGTTGGGTAACACTCTGGGGGGGGGGGCGTGATAGCTCCCATTAAAGCTGGGCTTCCATACCTCCTCTCTTTCCCTTTATCCATGATGGATTTCTTTAGGGCAAAATAATCTTTTATTCATGTTAGACTGGGCATCGTTCTTAAAACACAGCTGAAGCTAAATACATGTTTGAGCCACAGTTATAAAATATTTTGTTTTGTATCGGTTTGAACTACCACCAAATGGTGTGTGGGATGCTGCAGCCAGCCTGGATGCTTAGTTTTTGTAGAAAATGGGAGAACGAAGTGTGGTAGGGGAGAGCTCCTAGGTACCCTACCTAGTATGGTAGGGTAGGTTACTCCTCTAACCTGTGTTTATCCAAATGGTCTTATTTGTATCTATTTCCTTTTGATAAAAATAGCTCTAAAAAAAAAAAACAACCAAATTTATCACACACAGAGATGGTACATTTGACTCTCTGTGGCCCAATCTGTGTGGATTCAGTTAAATGTTCATTTTCTGACTCATCTGACTTCTGAGCTTTCGCTTTTAAAAAAGAGTGCAATTAAGTAAGATAGGTTCCCAGGGAATATTTTTAAAAAAAACATGAGTCCATGAGTGAAGCAGACAAGCCATAGGTTGAGGCCCATATAAGGAGAGTGTGGGCATCTGCCCAAAGGGAGAGCAGCCTTAAGAGCCACTCTAAGCCTACAGGGATGCCAACACACCTTTGAGAAGGATGCATTAGGGATGCAAATTCGGAGTTCCTTGATGATGATAAGCACTGGAAAGAAAACAGTGAAACTCATTAGAAGGTTTTGGGAACAGGGGAAGTTGAGTCTAGTTTCTGCTACCTACTGCCCAGAACCTTTTCCAGGCTCTTCTCTGCCTCTGACCTAACAATTCTAATGATTTAAACACCCCTCCCCCATGAATTCTGCCCATTTTGGGTGAAGCCAATTAGCTCATCTGTCAAAGGGCCAACTTTGAAGTTTCATCTGTGTCGAATATGACTCACTCCAGTGAGAGCCATTCTCTGGATTGCAAACCAGCTAGAAACAGGTACCCCACATGGAGTGCATTGGGCGCTCTCCGGGTGCTCGTTTTTGTTAGGAAAGTTTGATGTTGGTATGAAATTCATCGTTCTTACTCCATGGTCTCCTCCACACGGACAAAAAGGAAGGGTCTATTTAATAAACATGTTAGAATTTCCTATGGACACCTTTAATCATGACCACCTGAGTTATTCAAGATGTTGTCAAATGATATTTATCGTAATGAATAAATTGGAGTGTAATTCTTTTTATAATCACTCTAAATTTGAAAAAAATGTATATAATTGATTTTTTTTCCTTGATCTTCAGGGAATTGTATTAGGATATCATGAAACAAAATATTTAAAGTATGTTTCAAATAATGAACAAAAATTACTTCACTTAATAAAGATGTGGAATTCATTTATGAAGACAAGCACTGGCTGTGGACCAGTGAACCAAAGGGGATTGCCATAAGTTTGCACTAGGCAGCCATTCTTGAATGTCAGCGGCTCTCTGGCACGCCTAAGCTCACTCCACATTAGGAAAACAAATTCTCTCATCCATACTGAACTTTAAGATAATTGCTTTTATTTATTTCATTTTACACACACCACTACCACCACCACCACCATCACCACACATGGCAGAAGTTATGTCATCTTCCTTATGAAGCAGACAGTTTTCTCTGACAAACAGTTATGAGCAATGAATGCCTTATTTATAAAAAAATTACCCAGCTTATGGGTTTGATGCTTGGGAACTGAAAATAAAAGTTAAATTTTTTGACCTTTCTGGAGAGTTTCAGCAACTGAAACCACTGGCAACAAAAGTGGAAAGCACTTAATTCTCATAAGAACAGTTGAGTGGTTTGGCATTAACCTAAAGGGAAAGTCAGAAGTCCTGGAACAAACCATTTAGTATTTTCACCTTTGTGCTGTAAGAAAAAGAGTCCCAGACTTCAGGAAGCTCTTTTACCAACAGTAGACAAGCATCCTGGTATTAACCTGGTCGAGTCCCTACAGGTCCATAAACCTTGCAGCTCTCTAGGTATTCTCTTATCTCCTTCTTCTACGTGTAGCACTATGAACTGACAGCAAGCATGAACTTTCCCAATGGTCAAATCAATCAGAATAGTTATCTCTGACACATACATCCCCAGTTATCATGGGATATGAGTAGAAGATATGAGGCAGCCGTTACACATGTCTATAGGTACATCATGGTATCAAGCAGTGAAGTGCAGGGGATATCACACCACAGACTAGAGGTACCTCTGATTTAGGACTCAGAGAAATTCTTAAGAAAGTAATGTTTAAGCAAAGGTCTAAAGGATGAATAACAAAATACCAAAAGTGAAGATGGATAGGCAGTCTAGGCATAGGCCACAGGATGAGTCAAGACCCTGGAACAGGAGAAGACTTGTTATATTCATGGAAATTCATGAAAAGTAGTACTGCCTCCAAGAGATGTAGCACTGTAGCATTTAAAGGATGCTTTCTCTTAGGGAAAAAAAAAAAACATCCTAAATGTAAAGGAAACCCATAGAAGAATGTTGAAGTACTGAAACATCATGACTGATGTTTACTTTACAAGGACTAGTAAAAGAATGCAGTTAGACTACAGAGGAACAACGTGAGAGGCAGAATCTCTTTCAGAAGACCAAGTAAGAGAAGATAGTGTTTGGACCTTGGCAGTGAAGATGGAGCCAAAATGAATGGAGTCCAGGTCAACTTTAGAAGTGGAGGTGAAGGAACTTGGTGAATGCTTGGAAAGACATTGTTATTTATATCTATGCTATTATATCTATGTTAAACTATCATGTTACTACCTAGACTCTGTTAGTTCACATACTGAATATATGTAAAGTAATATGGGACACTTTCTTTGGAACACAATCTAAGCATGGAGCACTATATTAATCAAGTTCTGTCAGAGAAACACACTAATAAGGAGATGGATGGATGGATAGATGGATGGATGGGTAGATGAGTGGATGGATGAGTAGGTGGTTAGGTGAGTGGGTGGGTGGATGGATGGGTAGATGGATGGATGGGTGGATGGATGAGTAGGTGGATGGGTGAGTGGGTGGGTGGATAGATGGATGGGTGGGTAGATGGATGCTGGTGATTTCTGACTTACAGTTGTTTGTGGTGCTGGGAACGTAGACCCTTTCAGCCTTCCGCTTCACTTTCAGCTCAGGACCCAGTAAATCAAATGAGATACTTTACCATAACTGTTAGAATAAATAATTTTGTTCAGATATAGGCTAATAGAAATGTTTTAATAATTTTTAGTGTAAACTCAGCTAAGGTATGACTTGCAATAGTATATGAAATATAGCTATGACTTACAAAATATACTTACAAACTTACTATGCGTTTATCCAGATACAACCCTGTCGTAAGTAGAGGGCTGTCCAACTATCTATCCACCTCCTGACTACTACCTACTTGACTTAAGGAACTGGCTAATGCTTTATATTATGAAAGTCAAGAGGCCCCACAACCTGCTGTCCACCAGCTGGAGACCCAGAAGAGCAGGTGGTTAACTCCTGGTAGAAATCTGAAGGCTTGAGGATGAGGAGCATCCATGGGGCTTGCCCCTTCCCGAGATCAAGAGAAGACAAGTGATCATACAGAGACAGCGCCCCCTTCCTTGGCTTGAGAACTTTGGTTTCCTTCAGACCCTCTGTTTGTTGCTTGATGAGCACTCAGATGGAGAAAGCACGTTGCTTTACTCAGAGGAGACTCGTCCAGCTGCCCCCTCACAGACACGCCTAGGAATAGTGTTTAGCCAGATCTCTAGGCAGTCTCTAGCCCACCACATTGATGCTCATGACTTTCACAGGCACCAGGTGACCATCCACAGCTCAGCATAGGCCCTTAATGAATGCCATCCCAGCTGCTTAGCAGGCAGGTCAAGTAGCATCTAATACATGATAGTTACAATGCTCCCTTTTTCAGGTTTGATGAATCTTTACTGTTCTCAAAATGCCAGGTTTCCAGCCAGTCCCAATGGACACTGCATTAAAAAGTTAGATCTATGCATCTGGGAGCCTATCTTCCAAGATTCCTCAAAATGTCATTCTGCACCATAATAAATAGCAGATACAAATAAATAACATGAAGTTAAACCTTTGTTTTACACCTGTGACTGTTTGTACATGAGAAGAAATTGTCCCCTCTCCTGCTATTTAGGACATTGTTTTGCTTCCCTGTTAGGCTTAATGTTAGGGACAATCAGGAACAAGGGAGCTGTTTGTTATTGTTCAAGGTAGGTGGCATTCTAGAGCACCCAGTGAGAAATTATTCACCCATTTCCCTTGACTTTTAGACTGATGGATTCTTTCTCTGAAATACACACTTGTGATCTCTTCCTACATCAGCTTAACTATGGGAACTGTAGTAACTGATGTAAGTTTAGTGTTATAAAGCTCTTTGAGATTCTTGGTCAGTTGTTTTTATTTTTATACATAGAGCAGTGGAAGTTCAGAGGCATTTAGGACTTAGCTCAAGGCTCCCAGGTGAATGAGTAGCTGGCTGAAGCAGTAGTGGCCCTGTGGGTTGTTCATACTCAAAGCTACGCCACCAACAGCTTAGTTCATTTTACCATTTTACTTCAGAATGACACATCCAGAGAAGGCAGCACTGAGACTTTCTGTTCTGGGTCACAGCTTAGGGCTCTAAGGAGAGACTTGGCTCTCATCACAGGCCAGTGTAGGGGCTTCTCGGGGAACCATTGCTTCCTGTGGGCAACATCATGTGGTATGTGCTCAAGTGTACTGTCAGTCACTTTCAGTTTCTATTTCTAACACAGATTTACTCTCTGTAAATTTACGCTGTAACCCTACCACAAATTAAAATCAGGCCCTGAATCTGTCTGGGGAAGATGTTTATTAAGCTGTAGGAAGACATCTAAAATGAGTCCAAATTACATTTTAAACGTGAAACCCCAAATTCCACATTTGTTTAAGGATAGGAATAAGACTGTCTGGAGAGTAATTTGGGTACAGAACAAGTCACCCGTCTTTGGCACAACACAAGGCCACCAGGGGAGAGAAAGGTACATGACTTTTGCCAAAGAATTTCCACCTAAAAGATTTTTTGTTTGTTTGTCTGTTTTTCTGAATGAACCTAAAAGAAAAAAAAAAAAAAAGCTTTTAAAAGACTCGATGTCCTTAACAGATGTAGACATTTAAATTTTTAAATTTTATTTATCCACAACTATTCTATACTTTGTTGGCTTTACTAGTTTTTGAGGTGGAATCGCACTGTGGAACCCAAGCTGACCTCAGTTGTGACCCTCTTGTCTTGGTCTCCCAGGTGCTAGGATGAGAGGCACGTTCCACTGCAGAGTGCACCTTCAAATGTATTCACAAATGCGGTGAGAAGAGGGTTGGGAGAAACAGCAAAGAAAAACAGGTCTAAAAGTATTCAACCCTGGGGCTGATAAGGCTGCTCAGTGGATAAACGAAATGGCCACGCAAGCCCCATAACCTGTGTTCACTCTCCAGACCCCATAGTGGAAGGAAAGACTGATTCGAACAGTCACACTTGTTCACACATGTACATACATACAAGCATGCTAATGATAACTAAGAATAAAGTGAAGCCTAGCTTCCAATGTTTGACCCAGATAATACAGCCCAATTTATCCAAAATACAAGTCTTTTTAGGTTTCATTGTTGTTGTTGTTTTGAAGGTTGTTTTGTTTGTCTTTGGTTTTGGTTTTTTTGTTTTTTTGTTTTTTTTTTTTTTTGACTTTTAGCCTGCTGTGTTTATATGCACAAAACATGGCCACTGTCTTTATCTTGCTACTTGCTAACAGATGCAGCCTTGTCTCTAAGGAAGCAGCAGCCATGGCCAGTTGCCTGTGTGTCCAGTCCATCCCAGGCTGAGCAGGCCTCTGAGATCCTTCCATACAAAGTATATACCAAGTATCATAATTACAAATTTTATTGCTGAAATTTGACTGTTTCAGATTAGTATCAGTTCAGCTCCTGCAAAGCCAGTAAACTTTGAAGGTAGCTTGGGGAGGTTGTGCAAAAGAATGGTCATGACTTCCTAGAACCCCCGCCCTGCTCCAATGTCCCTTGCTCAAGACAAGGGCTAATCTGACCTGACCACACCTTTCCTAGAAGTCAGAATGCTACTTCAGGTTACCATGATCTTAAAAAAAAACAGACAAGGAAAATCAAAAACCAACTCAGGACAAGGAGTTGGAAGCACAGCTCAGGGCTAGAACAACTGCCTAACATGTGTGAGGACCTAGAGAAAGAATTTTAAAATAAAAATTATCCTTGTCACATATAAGTTCATAGGGGTACCCATTGTGAGAATCAAGAGACAGGATAGAATACAGTGATTTCATTAAGTCGTTCAACGACTGACTATAGCTCCTACTAAGTTCCAAACTCAGTCTAAATGACTGACACACTGTGAGAGCCAAAACAGGGCAATCTGTCCTGGCAAGGTCTTCCAGAAGACGGCAGGTACTCCAGGCATCACAATCATGCATGCAACACACATCCTTTGGTTTGTTTCTGGATCTTTCTCCCATACCCCTTACCTCCAATCTTATTTTAAAAATATGATATTAACTTGTTTTACAGAATGATACTAGTAATGATCTTATTTTCTAAATCAGATGTATCACCTTATGCAGAGAATATAGGTTTGTATCCTCCAAGGGCCAAAGATAGTAGGAACACCCTCTCAAATGTCCTTCTAGCAATCCCTGGGACTTTGATGTCATAGCTGCATGGTCCTGTTGAAAGAGAAGTAGCAAGATTGAGCAGATTGTAGGATGCCCATGTTCTTAGTCTGTTGCAGAACCAGGAGGCAGCTGGGCCTGCCAGCCAATCCAGGCACTGTACTCGTGTTAGACAATGGCAGCCTGCACAGCTCTGCGTTTGCTGTGGAGCACCCTGGCTAAAATAACTGATAGACCTCATTTGGGATCAAGAGGTCTGCCCTCCCTCCTGCTTCTCCTCCCTTGAGCCCAGGAAGGACAAGAACGCAACTATGATTTTAAGAGCCCAACCAGAGGCAAAGCTAACACTTCAGCTAGCCATTTGGTAGTCTTTCTCTATGTGTTCTTGGGACATCTGCTTTTCTTACTTCCTGTGACGTTCATTTCTGGTTAAGCGGTAACTGTTCTGCTTTGATTGTCCTTGAGAGTCACTCTGACCACGGAGTCATATGGAAATTGAAGACTGCTATGTCTCGTCCCACGCTTCCCTAATGTGTCTTCTGTTGAGTGAAACAGTTGTAATTCTGTGCTTCCCCCTTTGGTCATGTGGATTTTCTTATGTGTTGCTGCAGCCATCTCTGAGTTCTCCCTCTCTCCTCCCCACCCTGCCCCCATCCCTTCACTGTGTTCAGCCTTGATCTAGCCAGGGTTTCTTCAGCACCTGAACTCATCCTATGGGCTTGGGGAACCTGTACCCTCTGTCAGGGCATAAACTCATTGGGTGTTTACTAAGCTGGGACTGGGTAGAAGAGTAAGACCTTTTCCTTTGGAGAACAAGGACTCCTCCTAGAGTCATTACTTCATCATTAAGAATAAAAATTAGACTGGGTGTGGTGACACTTTAATCCCAGCACTCACTCAGAAGCAGAGGCAGGAGGATCTCTTTGAGTTCTAGTCCAGCCTAGTTTGGGAGAACAAGGACTCCTCCTAGAGTCATTACTTCATCATTAAGAATAGAAATTAGACTGGGTGTGGTGACACTTTAATCCCAGCACTCACTCAGAAGCAGAGGCAGGAATATCTCTTTGAGTTCTAGTCCAGCCTGGTTTACTTAGAGTTCCAGAATAGCCAGGGCTACACTGTGAGACCTTGTCTCAAAAAAAAAAAAAAAAAGAGGTGGAAGTAGGTAGACTGGGGAGTTATTATTCAGTGCCCGATCATTTGGTTGTCATTTTTAAGGTCCTAGGTTCCCTCCTCAGTAACATCAAATATAATGGAATATAAAATAGAAAGAATAGAATAGAATAGAATAGAATAGAATAGAATAGAATAGAATAGAATAGAACGGGATAAAACAGAATGGAATAGAATACTTGCTCTTTGGAGATTCAAGCTTTCAACAGCTGGACATGTATGGTGTCCCAAATGTCAAAGCTACTCCCTCTAGAGCAGGAACATCTCCCTCTCCTGCAGGCATACTCACAAAACAATGAATTCCAACACCTACTCCTAATGGACTGGGGTGGAGGGTTTCTCAGATATGACCTCCCTGGAGATGTACAGCAGGGGCTCGGCCTCAAGATTCCAGAAGAGATTAGGTAAAGGCATTAGAGAGAGCCTCACAGAAACCAATCCCATGCATCCCACAGGCCCCCCGGGAAGGCCAGCCTCTTCTGGCTTGGGCCTCTTCTGGCCTCTGCTTCCACTGGTGCTGCTTGGTGCCAGTCAGGGACAAACTTCAGTTGTAAATTTGGGATCTAGGTGCAGGGTCTTGTGCCAACTGCAGATTCCACCAGAAATGACTCAATTAAAAGATACTGACTGAGAAGCTGCAAAGCCAGGAGAAACCTAAGCAGAGCTGCTGGCAGGCAGAAAGCTTGGGTGGGGGTGGGGCCTGCCTGCTGTCTAGGAACCCAAAGAGCTCTGGGCCTCCATGGAATCTGCAGGCAGGAGTAGTGGTGACTGCCACCATGAATTATTCATTTCTGGAGGATGAGAAAAAGTAGCAATCTCATGTCAATGGCTAGGCTTATCATCACAGGCCTGACTATTTGCCTTAGGACGCCATGCCTCTGGAAGGCTTATTAACAGGAAGAAGTTGTACTCAGAGACCTGCCTCTAGAAAGAGAGGTTTTTCTCCCCACCAGTGAGAAGTGCATCCTTCTTTGAGCCACATTCCTTGAGTCTGCGGTTCTGCTTTTGCTTGCCTTTTCAAAGTGTGACTTTATGAATGATCATCAACTGTGGAGCCATTGGCTGATTGAGGAGCCATTACGTTATCGTCCTGTGTGAGCGGCCGACCTGTGGATAAAGCTAAAGTGCTTAGGAATTTAGGATCTTTTATTAAAAAAAAAAAAAAATCTTTACAAAGAACTGTTAGCTCTTTGCAAGGGAAAAAAATCACGTTTGGAAATGGATTTCCCTCTACCCCCGCTCTGAATAGTACATCAGAAATGAATCCAGCCATGGTTGGGGTTAACTCAAATGAATCCGCCTGACGGCAGGACTGATTCAAATTAATGGTGCAGAAATCAGTCATTAAAGAACCCAGGAGGGAAAAAATGATTTAATAGTATTAGCAGAATAGCCCTAAACTTGGATTTCTCCTCCTATTACTCCTCCTTCTGCTTAAAGTGCAGTGAACGCAGGGCATCTGCTATAAAACCCTGGAGGGCCCCAGCAGGATGCAGATTGCCGGCTGTACTTCTTGGTTTAACTACCACTGGCTTCTCACAATTACTTAAGGCCTTCACTTGGAGAGAAAGAAGCTATCGTTCCCAAGACATCAGATGCTGTGTCTATAGAACAAAGGCAGCAGTAGTGCCTGATTGATAAATACAGGCCCGGGTGGAGCCCGTGTGGTGAACTGAGTTTCAGACACTCCAGGCAGAGACAATGCGCGTTGACCGCAGTGTGGGGTAACTGGTAGCCCAGAGAACAGAGCCTGGGCACCATGCTGGATAACCTGAAAGTCAGTCATGCATCCAACTAGGGAAACTATATAAACTGGAGACATGAATGTGGAACCATTCTTGGCCTTCTCTTATGAAGTGCCTAAAATAGCACTTGAAATGGGAATTGGCTTAGTTGATACAAAACCAAATGGATCTAGGACTTATCTGACAGCTTGGGTTTAATTTAAGCGGCATGAGTAAAAGGTAAATATGACTTCAGGGTTTTCAAGACCAGAACTGGCCCAGCCTGCACAAGATTCTGTGCTCAATCCCTACTACCAAAACGAAGGGGGGAGGTGGGTTGTGTGAGTCTGTAGATGAAAGCAGGAGCTTGACTTATGACTTACACTTGGTTACATTCTTCTCAAAATTTAGCAAAGGTAATTGTTTGAGTACTGTGTTGCAATATCTGTTGCTAGTAGATAAGACCCCATGTCTCTATGGTCTCATCGATTCCAGAAGTATTTGTGAAAGACCTACTTCCTATATGTCCTGCACCACCTAAAAGTTGAGAAGCACGGGCTATGATAGGTAAGATAAACAAAACCTCTGACTGAAGAAGGGTATTATTCTTTATATTTATGTATAACGGCAAGGAAAGATTCTTCTTCTTGTCTCTACTCCTACTTCAGTAGAGCCCAGTGAAGACCTCACCTTGTCAGGAAAACATTATGAACCTGAGCAACAGACCCAGATTTACTTTCTACAATCACTTTTTAAAAATCAATCAATCATTGTTGAATAATAATGGGGAAGTTAAGATGGTAAACTCCAAGAGACAACAGAACACGCACTGTATGTTTCCCAATGGGAAACTAGTAAAAGATTTTTATATCAATGACCTAAGAAGCCAAACCACTTCCCCCACTGAATGGGAATATACATCTTGAAATGCATTCATTTCTTGATTCATCATTGATGGGGGTGACTGATGGATCGATTTATTGGTTGATTAAGTATCAATAAATAGTATCATGAAAAATATAGGGTATATTGAGAGCATTATTACAGAGCCCCAACCTGATGGAATTGCCCGGGAAAGGCAATGAGAATGGTTCAGGTTAGAGGTCTGTGGTTAGAAGGAATATACAGATGTGCTACCTGGAATGGAGCCGAGGACCAGGATTACAGGTAACAGAGAGCAAAGCCATGGCAGGGTGGGGCAGGGTAGGGAGGAGGGAGAAGCCTTAGAAGGTTGTTGTATTCTTTTACAGGGAGATGGACTCACAAGAACCCCTGGCAAGCTACATGGCAGTGCTGTTGACATTGATATTTGACTTTTTTTTTTTTTAATAAAAAGATAGAGGTTTTGAATGAGGTAGAAAATGTGATATGTATCCAAAGGCAGAATTCTCTGGTTAAACACCTGAAAGCCACAGGCAGGGTCAGCGCTTCATCAGCAGGGACTCTTGCTTGAAACTAAGCCATCTGGGAAAAGGAGGCTTCATTCTCTCCTGGAAACTGCCTTTCCTGGCGCTGAATATGAACTCCTTTATCCCATTTTTAAAGGAGGGGAAATACTGTTTATTTCCCATCTGTCTTTAGGACCTTAATGGTGAGACATTGTGAAGTGTGAGCTCACTCAAAAAAGTTTTCGGCAACAAGATAATTCACTCTCTCTGTTGGCTTTTGTCAGGAAAAGCAAGACACCAAGGACTGGTCTCTAGGGAACTAGTTTGGTTCCATTTGAGGAAATATTTGCAAGAGCCTTTTCTAGGAAATAATGTGATGTCACTCTGCAATTCTCTAAAGTTATGAGTGAGAAGGGTCCGTCCTCTTCTGTTGAAGGGCTGGGAAACCTGAAGCTGGTGGATCATTAAATAAACAGATATGCAGGAAATGTTGAACACTGTAAGTTCAGTAATTAAAGACTGATGGTCTTTAAGATCTCAACTTTAAATCACAGTTTGTTGACAGAAATATGATTTTCTTGGTCAAATTGACATAAGCTAGAGTCATGTGAAAAACAAAGGGAACTTCAGCCAAGGAAATGTCCTCCTAAGACTGGCCTGTGGGTAAGGCTGATGGATGTGGGAGGGAGCAGCTCACTGGGGACAGTGGCAGCCCCTGGGCAGGCAGACCTGGATTATATAGGAAAGCAGGTGGGGAAAGCCAGCAGGAGCAATCCAGTAAGCAACACTCCTCTATGGTTCTACTTCAGTTCCTACCTTGGCTTCTGATGATCAGTTGTTACCTGTTGGTAAAAATAAACCCTCTCCTCACGAAGTTGCTTTGGTCATGGTGCTTTAACACAGCAACAGAAACCTAAATTAAGACAGTTAATATTTAATCTGTTGTTTGATCGGTGCTTTAGAATAATAAGAGAAATAATAACAGCTATTTTTTATTATTTGGTATATTTAATATATGTGGGAAATCATTTAATACCATGAGTAAATTTTATTATCAACCCACATGTGATGGTTGATTTTAATGTTTTAAATTATTATTACCTTATCAGGTAGCCAGAGCTAGGGAATTATACTGATTGCTAAACTTACGTTGGAAGAACAACCCCAGATGTGGGCTGAAACTTCAAGTCACAGCATAGATTTTAAAAGGCAAAGCAGAAGGAAAATGATTTGTCTTTTATTGGATTGGTCTTACCTTTCACTGCTGAGTTAATTTACCCTGCTGACCCCCAGGAAACACTTCCCAAAAGATTTCACCTCAGTGGTGGTTGTCTTGTAGTCGTCATAGCTGAATTTTCAGCCCCAGCTAATCAGCATCCATTGTCCCTGGAAAGAAAGGTTTCATTTCAGTAGTACTGGTCTTTTATTAATTACAGCCAATTCTTCCACTTCAGCTGAACAGCCACCACAGATTCTTACTTCAATACTGCACAAACAGCCCCAATGGTGTCTTTCCTTCATCTGAAACTTCACAAGATGGATCTCCACCAGCTCCATTTCTCTCAACATTCTTAACTTCTAAGTTTTAAAGAGGAGTTCTTCAAGCTCTGAGTCTGCAGTGTATTCTCCAGTTCTGAGTTCTAAATGCTTTCATAAATTCCCCCAAAACAGGTAGATCAGGTCTGTCACCTTTACACCCCACTCCTGGTAGTGCCAATTTCTGTCCTAGAACTAACTAGAACAGAACTGCCAACTGCATTTCAGAGTTATCTGGGAGAGTTTCAACTTCAGATTGTCTTGATCAGACTGACCAGTGGGCATGTCTGTGAGGCATTTTCTTAATTTCCAATCGGTGTGAGAAGGACCAGCTCCCTATGGGCAATACCTTCCCTAGACAGGGGTCCTGGTCTGTAAAGAAAGCTAGATGAGAAGGAACTGGTAAGCAAGACAATAAACAGCTCCCCTACATACTTGCCTCTGCTTCTGCTTATATAGCTGCCCTGACTTTCCTCCATAATGGATTGTGGCCTGGGAGTTACAAGCAGAAATAAACCCTTTTCTTCTCAAGTTTTGATCATGGCGTTTCATCACAGTAAGAGAAAAATGAACTAGAATACCATTTTACTACTGAGAGACAAAGTCATTTTCTCTCTATCACACAGCTAATACCCTCCAGAGACAAGGCTTTCTGCCTGGCCAGACTAGCTTCTGAGCCTATGTTCTTTACCACAGTGAAACTATCACTCCTGGAAGGAGTTCCCTTTGTCTTCTGCTTGGTGAGCTGGACAATTAGCCTTCTTTGCAACACTGGAAATTTAAATTTTCTATTTTACAGGAGAATGTGCAGATAAATATTTCACATTAGAAAGCCCTTCTTCTGATCTAAAAGTCTGAAGATCTATATTGTCTTCTTCAGAATTTTACTCTCCCTTCTTCATATTAAAAAAAAAAAGTTTGTCAATTTAGTTCGCAATACTTCATTTAAGGTGTAACCTTTAATATCAGAGGCAAATAACAAGCACACTGGGCAACCATGGCACTTGTCTGTGTGTGTGTGTGTGTGTGTGTGTGTGTGTGTGTTGTGTGTTGTGTGTGAGTGTCTGGGTGTGTGTGAGTGGGTGTGTGAGTGTGTGTGAGTGTGTATGTGTGAGTGTATTGTGAGTTTGTGTGTGAGTGTGTGTGTGAGTGTGGGGGGGGTGTGAGATAGTGTTAAATGGAAGTGAGAAAGAAGCATGGCTCTAAGAAAAGGCTTTTGTAGGGACATCTTCTGAGGCTAGGAAGGAGGTTTATCATGTTTCTCATGCAATATTGGTATTAAGAACCAAATTGTGGACTGTCTCGGTGTCTTTGCATATAGACATTAACCACCTACTTTGTACCACGCACACACTGAAGCACCATACATACCACAGTTATAAGGAAGAGCGTTCTCATAACAATGAAGGAACAGCACTCTCATAACAATGAAGCTCCTCCCTTGTCACGTCCCACATTCTGGGTCTTAGCATTCCGAGGGTTTTCAACATAGCCTAGGTTGTATCTTCACACATAAGGCAAATGGAAAGGAGTGGTCAGAAGCCCAGGAACTTTTTTCCAGCTTGATGCCTGAACCTGCTTCCTGCCCAACACTTTTTTTCCCATTCTCTTCCTCCGAAGCTTAAAAACAAAAACAAAAACAAAAACAAAAAACAAACAAAAACCTCCTGGCTCCTAACAACTCCTTATGTGATTATTTTTCATGCCGCTCAGATTGTGTCCATCTCTGTGGCCCGCTTTCTGTGCTAGAACTGATATTTTCTCAGTTAATTTTTTGTCTGTATCTTTGTCTGTGTCAAAGGCTTGCCCGCTTTCCTTCGGCTCCATAGTAGATCTATCTGTCCTGATAGTCTATAAGCAATCTCAGGGTACCGTGGATCACTGGAAGAGCTGGGAAAGGAGATCAGTCTACAGCCCGTTTTTAGATCTCCCAGACACAAGCCCTGACCCACAGCTAGATAGATAAAACAAAACAACTTGGGGCAAAGAAGACTGGCGGTCAGAGGCTGGGCTATTCAGATACCCCAAGACTGGAAAACATCCTTTGGGGGCGGGGGGGGGGGCGGGAATGAGGACATGAAACCTCTTACTGTGGCACCTATCATTCTGCTAAGGACAGTAAAAACACAGTCTGTCATACTTGACATTTTAATTGGAAGAAAAGCTTCCATAGATTTCAGCCGTAAGCGGTGTGTTTATACAAGTGTATAGAGAAGGGTAATCTGTCAAGTTGGAAAACTCTTAAAGCTGCCTCAGTTCAGTAATTGAACAATCCAACATGAGCTCACACATTTACCTTGTTCCATGCCTCAATAATTTTTAGTAGAAATACTTTACCTAGAGGCATATGGTTATTAAAAAGGAGGCTCAGCTCGCTCAAAGTCTGGAATTACCAGCTCATGGCAACAAGCCTGCACTAGAGGGAAGACTGTCGGGATGTGTTTTCACAGTGTTCCTGCTAGTTTGCCATCTGATTTTCAGAATCTAATTGATGTGTTTTTGGAAAGGTTTTTCGTTTATTTACTTTTATTCTTTTTTTTTTTTTTTTAATTTTAGGAGAAAATAGAATTTCACATGGATGAATGATTTCTCGTATTAGCAGTATTCTGAAATCTCACTACTTAGTGGAATGTTCTGGGAGTGGGATGAACATCAAGAGAAATAGACTGTGAATTTATTTTATCATAGAAACCGATAAGAACTTAGTTATGGGAGCCATGGAGGTGAGAGAGGGGGGAAGCTCTGCTCCCTTCCATGATGTGTGTAACTATGGGCAAAGGAAAAAGATAACTGTGGTTTATGCCCAAGAACAAGTGGGAATAATATGAACCTACTTACCATGCTGCAGTGCTTCAAGTCACATGAAACTGGATATGAAAACGCTTTGAAGATTATTTGAAAATACCAAGTGAAGCATACGAAGTTTTATTCAAGAATACTGTAGATTAAATATTGAAAAAGTTCAATACACCCAAAAGGAATGAGATAATGCATACAGGTAGTATGTTGCCACTCTGGCTTCAGTGGTGTGACTATCCTGGACACGTTCATAGTTTCTTTGCACCTAGTGCTGGGGACAACTCTTTGTATGTTTATTTAGTGTTTGCTTGTCTGTTTGCTGTGTAAGACACAACTTGGGTTCTCACACATACTGTTGATTTGGTAGAAAGACTTGTAAAACTAATTTACAGAATCTATATAAAACAATAACATGGAAATTATTTAGAATTCAAGTATATAGGGATTCTGAGTAGTCAAATTTCCTTCTAAGTGTACGTGGCTAATTGGCCTGATTGGCATCACTTGGAAACTTTCCTAATCCCAAGGGAGCCAGGTCCCCTGAAAGGATTTCTTAAGTGAAGAGGAAATATTTGATATTTTAAAATCTAGTAGATCTATGCAGGGTATGGAAATAACTAACCTAATTATTGGATTAAATGAAATATTCCATTCCCTAGTGTTTCAATACACTTGGGAGTTCCCAGCCTTTGGAAAAGAGTAAAAACTCATTTTAAATTGAATTACTTTGACATTTCCATTCAATATCCATTGGATGGTTTAATTGGGTTCCTTCTTTAAAAAAAAAAATAACACGTCAATAAAATCTGCTCACCAAGGCCATTTTTTTTTTTTTTTTTTGAACATATCAAATTAGAAAGGAAAGGCAAATGACGGTAACAAGTATGCTGTTCTTTGGTCATGAGCATGACCTTGCAGACCGATATAACACGTAGGAAGGATTTCAGTTCTCAAAAGTTTTCCTCCTCTCTGAACTGCATTTGAAGCTTCCCTCTGGTGACCAATACTCAGTGAAAGGTGATGTCACACATGCACAGACATGTTTGCATGGACATCTATTTGGATGGGGATAGCTGGCTGAGTAGTTCTGAGTAGAGCTATTCTCAGTGAATGCCGCCTCTTATGAAACTACAATTCAGTTGATAAACTTTAACATGAGAGAGCTATTAGTGAATTGTTTTTCAATGATGTATTCAGTTTCATTGTCTGTGTAAGAGTGTCTGGCCTGCATGTATATGTGGGCACCACACTTGTACCTGCTACCCAATAGAGGGCATCAGATCCCCTGGAAGTGGAATTCAGATGTTTGTGGGCTGCCATGTGTGAGAGCTGGGAATTAAACCAGGCTCCCCTTGCGAGAGCAGCGAGTGCTCTCAGCCACTGAGCAGCCTCTCCACCCCTCAGTAACTGTTCTACATACAACTCTTTTCAGCAGAGTTCCCAAGCACACGTCAACATGAGGCCTCTAAACAAGTGTTGTTTGTTAACTGAGTCCCAGTCTGTGTTCCTCAGATTGTGTAAACCACCTCTAAAGAGATGTTAAGACATAGTAAAGTCACAACTTCCTATAGTAGTAGATCTCTACCTTCCTAAGGATGTGACCCTTTAATAAAGTTCCTCATGTTGTGGTGACCCCCAATCATTACATTATTTTTGCTCCTACTTCACAACAGTAATTTTGCTACTGTTATAAATTGTAATGTTAATATGTTCTTAAGTGACCCCTATGAAAGAGTTGTTTAACCCCCCCCCCAAAGGGTTATGATCCACAAGTTGAGAACCACTAGCCAATAGTGTTTTGGGACAGCTGGACCCCAAAGCGTGATGGAACTGTGGAAGCCCAAGGACCTTCACACCTAATCCAATTCCAGTGGTCAGTCCCCTTTACAGAGGTTCCCAGGGCTCATGTCAAGAAAGTGTCTTGGTGGCTCATTTGAAATGACTCTCCCTATTGTTGTAAACGACCTAGGCTAGCTTACTTGTTTCCATTCACACATACACTGTGGGTGCAGGCCTTTATGTCCACTCAGTCTCTGTGACATGCTTTGTACTCTTTCATAGTTTCATACATGTACCTTCCTGAGCACATCAATCTTGACTAATTGATGACTAATCCTTCTAGGATGTCTGTAGCTGTGATAAGTAGCTGTTTTCAAAGAAAGCTCTTGGGCAAAAACTGGGGAAAACTTAATCTTCTTTGGAATTTTAACAGTATTGTGAAGGAAGAGCAGGCTGCCATTCTTGGCCCATCTCAGTCCCCAATTCTCTTTGAGATACCAGAACTTTATGGCTGAGTAGCTCTTTCCATTGCTCAGCTGTGACTCCAAACTGGCCTGTTCTGTCTCTGATGGTGGTGCTGTGATGGGATTCTGGACTGGGCACTCTTTGGGGGCTCTAATATACCACGATACACTCCAGTGCTCTAGACAGAAGTGTGGTGCTCTGCTGGGGCTTTGGACTGGGCTCTGCCACTGGGCAGTTGTTCTCACTAGATAGTGATGCTCTGGCCTAAGCTTTAGCCAGAGCCTCATGCTGTCTGTCGTGGGGCTGTGGACAGGCCAGGGTATTAAAGAAAGACAATGGCCTACACCAAACCCCTCTATCTGTAGCTTTATCCAGTTTTTGGCACAAGAGGTGACATGCTTTATTATATTTAGGAATTTCACTGATTCAGGAAGTGGAACATATAGGATTAGACTGTTGAATATAGAAGACCCAAGGATTTGTTGTTTGTTTGTTTGCCTGCGATTTACTTTAATTTCGTGGTTTAATGTTGATCCAACTCCATAGAGAAGCACAAGGAGGTTGAGAATTCAGCCACAGAGTTACTTGTTTGCCATTTTTAATAAACACAAATAATTTCCCCTTTCCCTCAACTCCACATTCCTTGGCTTATTAAATCAATTTCAGGCCCTTAATTTTTTTTTTCTTGGCAAGTTGAAGTAAAATTTCAAACTATGCATTCCCTTGAGAAATGCTCACTCAATCCTGCAGATCAGGCCCAAATCAATTTCTGTCAAACAGCCTAACACCTCACATTATTATGAAATGGGAGATTGCTAATAGGGGCTGAACTCTGGACTTACCCTGAGAAATGCTGAGCTCGCTGCCAAGCCCCGGGCCCAGCTGCATTTGTTTGTGTCCTGACTTTGTGTTTTTCCACTCATAGTAGAACTACCAAAAAAAAAAAAAAAAAAAAAAGTCAAAATGTACTTCTGCCAGGAATACGTGAATGGAGTTTATGCTGTAACTGTAGAGTGACCATGGACCCAGAGCAAAGCCAGGCAGGCTTCAGGGCAAAGGTGTGGGCTAACATTCCAGTGGACCCAAATCCTTAACACTAAGACCCTCTGGGGGCTGAGATTGGGAAAACTGGGCATTGTGCCGCAGACTTTCTTCCTTAGAAGCAGAGGCTATTGGAGACACACCAGCATGTTTCCACTGAATATCAGTTAGATAACGGGTCAGGAAATAAAGCAGGATTTGATGTATTAACTAGGAAGCAGCAAAGGAAACCAGGCATGTATTTTATTTGTTATGATTTCCCTAATATCCTCAATTATGTGGCTCTCACATCAGAGGATCCGATCTGTTTGCTCGTGATGTTGGTGTCCCCATTGGTTTTGGAAGCTGGGTAACAGACCCAGGCCATCAGGAATAATGTGATTTTTTTTTCTCTTTGTCCCCAGGCCTGTTCCAGGCTCTCTATCATCTCTACTCCATCTCCACAACAGACAGAGGCAGCCCATGCCAGCCTCCATGCCTGGAACCCTGCCCAACCCCACCATGCCAGGATCTTCTGCTGTCTTGATGCCTGTAAGCATTTTGTGGGGTGGGGAGGGCTTGTAATGACTTCCCACTAGGACTGAAGTCCTAGGGAAGAAATTAGGAGCTGAGATCTGAGCTGCTGGGGAAGAAGGCAGCTGCCTCTGAATGCATTTGTGCTGTGGACCAGGATGTATAGGGTACTCAGGGGTCCATCCATAGGCATTTTCCTGTCCTTTGGGGCCTTGCTGTGGGGCAGGGTGTATTCTACCTATTGGTGGCAAATGAGCCCACCACAACTAAGGAATGGAATTTGTTCAGGAAGATATTGTTTTATAGCTATAGTCAGCCCTCTGTCTGGGATTCTACACCCACAATTCAGCTAATCAGGAACTGAAAATATTTAAACGCGCGCACATTCACACACACACACACACACACACACACACACACACACACACACATCTTCTCAAATATGCAGTCTTCTTCCTTGTTATTATTCTAGAGCACTGCAGTTTAACAACTCTTTACAGAGTATTATTATTGTATTAGGATAAGATGATAGAAAACAATGGGAGGGATATGCAGAGTATATGCAAATACTGTGCCATCTACTACAAAGGACTTGAGCAGATACTGATTATGGCCTCAAAGCAGAGACTGGTGTTCTAGTACTAATTCCAGGGGAAGATTAATGAATGACTGCAGTCCCATGTCCACATCTTGAATTGTTTACAGGTCATCAAATGGGCAGTGATGATTCTAGACACAATCCAGGGCATTAATTACAGTGATTACATATAAGAGCTGGGAATCTGGATTTGTGCACATCATGGTCTATAAATGGTAGCACTTACTGAGTGTCCGCTCTATACCGATCACTTTGCAGTCACACTGTCAGCACGTGAAGCTCCAGGGAGGTCTATGACGGCCCCCATCTTTTGAGAGAAGAAAGTTGGGCCAGTGACTTGCTCATCTGAGAAGCAGGGCAACTGAATTCTGAACTCAGTAATCCTGGCTCCACAGTCTGGTCTTTCAACTACAAAGCAACAGGCACATTCTCTTTTCATTCACAGCAAACCGTTGAGATAAGTACTTGTATACTGACATCACAGATGAGAAAATGGGGGCACATAGGGTTCCTTTTCCTGGCTAAGGATGTATATCTGGTAGGCGACAGAGTCAAGATCTAAACCCAAGTAGTCAGGCTCCTAACTTACTGACTTTTATTGAAAATAGGGTCTTACTATGCAGTTCAGGGTGGCTTTGAACTGATCTGTCTCCCAGTGTTAGGAGGCATACACCATTACACCTGACCTTAAGAGGGTCCACTCTTGATGAGCATATTGTACTCACTGCTTCCCCTCTGACAAGGTGGGGAGCTATAGTGGAGCAGAAGAAGTCTTGCCTCCCTCTTTAGGGCATTCTCCCTTTCCTATTCATTCCTGGCATTATGTTTTGAAGGACAGGATTTTGGGGACCTCTGGGAACCCTAGAAGCAGTAAGACAACCCAGTTAGCAACTCTCCCACAACACATTGAGCATGGCTGAAGGTTGTTAAGTGGAACCCATACCTCCCTTCACATCAAGGAGCTCAGATTATTCCCTGTTGTGCAACTGGCCCAGTCATGCGTGAGTTAGGCTGAGGAATGAAGATCATATGGACTCAGAGAAATGGACCTGCCCACTATAAATGCTTGCTGATCTACGCTGGAGGCATCTTGCAAACTTGAGCTAGAGGATAGGCGGAGGAGCCGCCTGTTTTCCCTAGACTGGCTGATAGAGGAGAATAGCACTATTAATACCTAACGCCCTGGTATTGTTCAGTTCAACTCATTGCATGAAGATTTCAACCACACGCTGTCTTCGCTCAGCTTCTATTCCTACTTGCTCCAAATAATTTTCTTTTCAGAATTTCTAAATAATAACTAGAAAAATGTCACTACAGGGATCTTTTATTTCTATATAGTTAAGCTGTCATTCCTAGGGATGAGGTGGGAGCTGGAAGCTCCGAAAATCTAGTACACTTTCCACTTTATCCTATCACACAACTTGACCCACTGAGAAAGTTTCTATCCTAAAGGTTTTCTATCCTAAAGAAGGTCCAGCGACAGGCCCAAAGTGAGATCCAGCTCAAGGGGAGGTCCCAAGGCCTGACACTATTACTGAGGCTATGGAGCACTCACAAAAAGGGACCTAGCATGATAGCACTTTGGAAGACCCAACAAGCAACTAAAAGAGTCAAATGCAGATAGTTGCACCCAACCAATGAACAGAAACTGCTGGCCCCTGTGGTTGAATTAGGGAAAGGCTGAAAGAAGCTGAGGAGGAGGGCAACCCTGTAGGAAGACGAGCAGTCTCAATTAATCTGGACCCCTGAGATCTCTCAAACACTGGACCACCAAACAGGCAGCATACACCAGCTGATATGAGGCCCCCAAACACATAGACAGCAGAGGACTGCAGGGTCTGTGTTCAATTAGAGATGATGCACCTAACCCTTAAGAGACTAGAGGCCCTAGGGAGTTTAGAGGTCAGGTGAGGTGGGGAGTGGGGACATCCTCATGGAGACAGGGGTGGGGAGGAGGTATGGGATATGGAACATTTGGAGGGTGGATGGGGTCGGGGGAATAATATCTGGAGTGTAAGTAAATAAATAAATAAATAAACAAATAAATAAATAAATAAATAAATAAAAGATTTCTATCCTGAAAGCCAAAGATTCAGGTGAATGGGCAAGAACCAGTATAGACAAAACGTCAGGAACATGGTCCCTGCAGAAGGCCCCAAACTATTAGTCCACAGCACAGACTGTCATGACAGATGTGTCATCCCAGAGCAGTGATTCCCAGTGAGTGCAGGAGGGTGATTTTGCCCCTCAGGGAATATTAGATTATCTCTGTTGGTTGTCATACAACGAATGATATATAAAGTATGGTGTTTAATGGGTAGGAACTGTTAAATATCTCACAATATACAGGCCACTCAACCCCGAACTATTTGACTTAAAATATCAATAGTATTAAGCTTCAGGGATATAATGCTATTCATAAAAACTGAAGTAAAATCTCAAAGAAATTATTCTTAGATCCCCAGGCCGTAGAGATCTAGGTTTGCCTTCCTTAGTCAAATTCCCAGCTGCTGTGCTTCTGGGACACTGTCTTCTGGACAGTCGGTCAAAGGTTGTCAGTCAAGGCTGCTCTTCCCTTAGAGTGGGACCCTGGGAAATCTTGAGGCTCAGGGCATCAAAGTTTTGACTATCTTTAGACGAAGGTGACATTCTTAACTGTTTCACGATGCATGTTGCCTAGATTCAGAGTACATCATATATCTATCCATCCATCCACCCACCCATCCACCCACCCATCCACCCATCCATCCACCCATCCATCCATCCACCCATCCACCCATCCATCCACCCACCCATCC
>NC_034591.1:72196018-72253953 GCF_900095145.1 Mus pahari
ACCCACCCATCCACCCATCCACCCACCCATTCATCCTACACACCTTGTTGAGCACTTTCTGTGTGCCACAAACTGCTAGACATTTCCCTGTAGGGAAGGCAGGCTCAGCCTTCAAGGATTTCCTGAGTAGTGATTTCCTATTATCTTGAAAGTCAAATGCCTTCCTACTTTGGGAAAATGCACACCCATTTCTCATTAGAAAAGATGAGTAACCTGGAAACACTCTAGCCCTTGCTCTGGAATGTGAGAAGAGAGGGGAACCCTTCGTATGGGTGTTTTTGTTCAGTCGGCGGAGGTGGGAGCCAGGGCCTCCTCAGGTTTAATGAGTGTTCTACCACTGAGCTACAGCCTAATGCTGGCCTGGATCATTTACACGTGGTGGGAAACCGCTGCTGGGCATTCAGCAAGGCCATTCGGTTCCCCATCAGCTCTTTAAAGTTAGGGTTACAGCGAGGACAGGATGCTGGCCCAGCAAATTCCAGGATGATTTTCAGAAATGATGCTTGTTCATAGTCTACCTGACACAAAATCCACATTTTCTATTTAGCAGTTACAGAAAGCAGCCCGTTCAGAACCAGTATTTTGTGTAATGGAGCCGACACAATACTTAACTACTTAGAGAAATGAACTGGAGAGCTGACTCCTCAGCAGGCAGCCACAAGGTTGCTCTCACCCCTGTGTAGCTAGAATTGTCCATCCTTCTAAACTGTGAAGGCAAACCCACCTGGGTTTAAATTCCCCTCTCTATAAGAGTCCTCATTGGAATAAAAGGCCCAATGTTGTTCCACTCCCCCGTATCGCTCAGGCTCGGGGTGAAAGTTCTAAGTAAGGCACATTTCTTGAATTCTTCACAGCTTAATTACAGCAAATGTTCTTAATGATACTCAAGAGCACTTAAAACGGGCCAAATGGTAAGTTTTATGTTAAGTATATTTTATCACAACTCAAATGATTTAAAAATAGAGTACGTTTGCCTCCTCGAGAGTTAGAGCACACTCGGGAGTGGACTTTTCATTTTGCTGAATTATCAAGGCCTCGGGAAATTGGCCTTCATTACTTTCTCTTGACACCTTTCCCACACCCCTGCTAGATAACAGGTCAGCTGATCCAGGCTGAGAGAAAGCTGGGTGCCCACCTTAGAAGAAAGCTTTTAGCGGGTACCACCTGACTGCACACAACAGCCTAATAGCCAGATGCCTGTGCCAGGGGTCAATACAAAAGAAATCACAGCCACTGAACCTCAGCGACCTTAGTGACCTTTCCACAACCATTTACTCCAGATCGTTCTCAAGCTTGCCCCTTGGGGAAGTCCCCACACTCCACTTTGAACCTTCATCCATAAGAAACTCTGCTTTCTAAAACTGGATAGGGGTATGAGGTACCTCTAGACTTCTAACCACATTTCTAACATTGGTAGAAATACATTGAAGCATCAATTGACTAACAACAGAAAGTTTGGTTATTTTCTTTGAAAAGTATTAATTTTCTCCTTAATTAATGCATCACATGCATTCTTTCTGCACTGACGCAGAAATTTTGCTATGCAAGTTGATTAATCTGTAAATTCAAAATCTAAAACTTTTTGAGGTCAGGAGCACTACAATTTAATATATTAACTACAGGTTTTATGTGTAAGAGGTACATGAAATATTAATGGGGTTCATGTTTAGACCTAGATTCCATCTTCTCAATAGCTCATGTACGATATGTATTAATGTTCCAATGTCCCAGAAGACCTAAAATTGATAAAGAAAGTTATTCCATAGTATGTCAGACAGTGACCTTAACACTCCAAGGATGCCAGAGGTCTGGCCCTGCTGTTAATTCTAAACAATGGGGTAGGCTAGCAAGAGGGCTTGTAAGTGAAACTATTCACCTGTGATGTGTAATCCCCACCCCAACTTCTTTCTCTCTTGCCGAAAGCCTAAGCCTGCTGTGGAATCCTGGCACTACAGCTGTGGGGAATCGTGACTAGCTAAAGAGCAGGAGATAGACCAGGGCAGCTATTCTATATATATTTAGCAGGAGTAGTAGTGGTGGTTAAGGTTCTGATTTTGGTTGTTTTTAAGATGGGGTATTACTGTGTAGCTCAGACTGGCCTAGAATTCCCTATGTAGCCTAGAGTGATCTATTCTCCCACCTTTGCCTACCAAGTGCAGAGATTACTGGGCTGTGCCACGTGTCCTGGGCTGTTTTGATTGTGCTAATACTCAGAGAGAAGCACTATAGGGGACAGAACTTCTTTAAAATTAAATTTATCTTTTTATTGCCAAATGATTCGTGTTTACCATATAAAATTTCAGGTAAACTAATGCTAAAGGCATCCTAAGGTAACCATTTGGTATATTATATAATCTTTTAACATCTATACATACATTATTCTTTATAGCAACAAAAAATAAATATGATTAGTGGTGGTTTAAAATGTGTAGTGAATCAAAAGCATTTGGTAGTTTTCTTTGGCGATGCCTGCCAGACCAGACGATCCTTCTTGGCATCATGAATCTTCTACAGAGAACACAGAACTGGGAAATCCTTTAATGCGCTCACGTTCAATATTCAAGGGGCATTTTTCCCTGCACCAAGCCTGCGGTTTCTCGGCTGTTAGGTGAAATGCTTCATGACCTCCCCAGACTGCAAGCAAAGCAAAGCAAGGGGCAACTTTGTAGCCACCGCTGCCCTTCTCTGTCTTCTAATTGTGTTACCTTCCTTTTTGTTAGATGGAGAGACAGATGTCAGTGAACTCCAGCATCATGGGCATGCAAGGTCCAAACCTCAGCAACCCCTGTGCTTCTCCCCAAGTCCAACCAATGCATTCAGAAGCCAAAATGGTAAGTAAGAGCTTCAGTCGTCCTTTCATTACATCATGCGTGGTAGTAACACTGAGTTCTGCTCTGACTCCAAACCTCAGTTAAGAGACCGCTCATCTTGGTTCTGGTGAATAGGTTTTTCTCTGGAAAGATGGGTGAATGATTGACTTTGCCTTCTAGGTATTTGTTTACAAGTTTTCTGTATCAGATAATCAGGTCCCAAGTATATGATTGGCATGTGATGTTAAGGACGAGGATGTTGAGAAATTTGGACAAGTGCCCAACTATGTGTTTATTTGCTCATTGTGTGAAAAAACAAAATACAGAACTCTATATCCTAGCTACATCTTCGATTTCACTCTTCCTACAAAATGTCATTAAGACACATTTAATTCCTAAGTGTCCACAGTTATAGGAACACTATGTTGTTGTTGTTGTTGTTGTTGCTGCTGCTGCTGCTGCTGATGATGATGATGTTTTTTGACATAGATCTTAGTTACGTGTAACACTGTTAGAAAGGTTGGGGGTCTTGTTTCTGGCCATCTGTACTTGAAAGACATGACCACACATGACAACCTTCAGTGACCTTTAACCTATGATGTTTAGGAGCAGTGAGACCAGTCTTCCAATACTTCAAGATGTATCCATGTGTCTATATTCTACTAGGTGCTAATAAAGCAGGTTCTCATGTGTCTTGCCAATATAACGTGGATTTTCTGAGACTATTTAGCAGTTACAAGAAGCATCACTTTTACTTCTAATACAGCTAAATTCCAGCACCATAGTTCACACAGATGACTGGAAATGCAGCACAACGTTTCTTTCCTTTTTCTTTCTTGTTTGTTTGTTTGTGTCAGGTAAGGGTAGAGCTTTCTAGCAGTGGGCATGCATCTGGAGTGCTGGTGGGCAGCCTGGACTGTGTGTGAGGATGTTGTGGACCATTCTGGAAGTTATCCATCATGCTGCTTGTGGAATCTGTCCTAATACAACACACACACACACACACACACACACACACACACACACACACACATGCCCTGCTTTGTCACTGCTTTGGGGAATCTCACCAATTTGACCTGTAATTTCTTGACCCTAGGAATGAACTGAACCCACAGGGCTAGCAACCCTGAGCAAATGAAAGCTATGGTCCAGAGAGCTCTCTTTGCTCAGCCACAGGCCCTGTGATGTGCCAGATGGCACAGCGTCCACAGCAAAGCTTGCTAAGTCTTTTTGGAATTGGCAAATATTTTTCAACTCAACTGCCACAGAGCCAAACCAAATACTTGCTGGCAAAATAAAGTTCAGATTGGCATCTATGTTGGAGACCGGAGTAATGACATTCACCCACACACACACACACCTCCTTTTTGAAGGAAAATAAAAGTGAACTATAAAGGTGCTTAAGAAGAAACAAAACTAAACCATTTGTACGTGTATGAGTAAATGTGTTGGGGCTAAGTCTAACACGTCTGTTCCCAGCTAAAGGATCCTTCAGTCTTCTTCCTTGCTATGAAATCTGTGTCCTTCTTTCAGACAAACTAGAGATGAAGTGTAAGAATATGATTTCAAACCATGTACCCCTGACAATTCATTATTACTGGGTCTTAAAAATCACAATTTAACGAAAAAGTCACAAGAAGAAAGTAAAAAAAAAAGAAAGAAAGAAAAAGGAAAAGAAAATGCCACCTCTCTTCTTGCTCCCACAGGTGGTACAGGGTTATAATTATTTACATGCATGAACTCAGTCACATGATATGGCAAATTAGCTCTGAGTAATGTCAGCTAGGAACAAAAGGGAACTGGTCTGTCCTTATAAAAATAGTGTTACCCCACAAATGTTTGCTGTGTTAAATGCACGGAGTAAGCACCCCTCTGCTGATTCATGTTCTAAGTGAATAAATATTTCCAGGCTGGTGATGTCTGGACTCATGAACTTGATCTCAGAATCTGTGCCTGGGAAGCAAGCTTTTCTCTTTGCCCCCAGCTGTTACCTCTGCTGCCCCTGCAGTGACCAAGACATTATCCCAGAGGGGAAAACAGCAGTGTTGGCTGCTAACGTTTGGAAGACTAGCGTTCACGTAGCAGCTTGGAAAAGTGTCAGGTGGGCTTGATCACGGCAGTCAGCATTTCTACTTTTACTCTGTTTTGCCAACTACTTGCTCCATTATAGCCATCTTCACCCATACCGTGTTCTCTAGCCGCTTTGGGGGCTGCACAGATGAAAAGATTTGATGAAATACCAAGCATTCAAGGCGGGGAAAGTCTTCCATGATTTTAATGTCAGCCAGAGCCTCCCCAGGTTTCTCTGAACTGCAGGCTTTGTTGTTCTATGCCTAATTTTCTTCCTGTGCGAGACTGGAATGGGTTCCAGATTTCAATGGAGACTCTTGTTTCACTGTTTTCAAGGACTTTTCCTAAGGTCACACAGGGGCTTTTGTGATGAATGTCCTCGGCAGGGTGTGTTCTCAGAACACACCAGCGAACAGCTACTGAGGAGGAGCCGGCCTCACCTCAGCACGGCAGCCTGACTCTCCTGAGGATGCCCTGTCTCAGGCAGGCTGCATTTCAGATTCCCCACTGGCTTCTGACAAAAGCCATCATCCTGAACCTGGAGGTGGACAAACTCACAAGGCAGAGCTTATTTCAAATGTACAGCTTTGCTAGAGGCTCAGTGACCAGAACTGCCCAGTAGAGTGTATCTCTTTCTTTTGCTGGAGATCATCTGTTCTCTGCTGACAAGAAACAAACAAACAAACGAACAAACAATTGAGGTTCTTACCAAACTCAGAGTTGTACTAATTAGGGGCAGCTTACTAAAAGCATGTGTGCTAATCTTTGATTTATCGCCCTACCTCCATCGTAGCGCTGGTTAAAAGCTGTCTAGGTTCTGAAGCTGGTGGTGAGCTGATGTCACAGTTTTCCATGTGTGTACATACATATAAGCTTTCATTTGGGGATCATGAATGAGCTGAAGTCACTGGAACCCTCACATCTTTCTAATTATTCTAAATTATGAGACCTTTCCATGGATTCTTGGGTTCTGGGTGTCTTAGTTGGAAGTGGGGTCTGCGAAAACACAAGTCACCAGGTACTTGGGGGATATTTTAACATTAAAGGGAGAAAGGGAAAGAAGTGGGGAGGATTGGGGTGAGCGTGAGGAGAGAGAAAGGGGGAACATGGGGAAAGGGGACGGAGGAGGAAAGGCAAATGCAAGGCATCATGGGACAGGCATCGTTCCCGTCTACAGCACGGAACTGAGCAGGAGTATGTAAGAGTGATGTTCTCAGTCAGGACAAATGGATCCTTTTCGTCTCCATGGTCTTTTTCTTCTTTTCTTTTCCTTTTTAAAGCGTGGTCCTATATGGTCTATGTCTCCAGGTCTTCTTTTATTTTTATTTTGAGAAAGGGTCTTATTAAGTTACTCAGCCTCACTTGAACTCATCAGGTAGCCCAGGCTGGCTTCTACTTTTGGATTCTCTTGACTCAACTTCCCAGGTTGTGTGAGATTAGATTTCTTCTTGTGGGAAGTAGAAAGCTTCTATATAGCTTTGGGTGGGATTGTGTTGTAAAGGGGTCTGGAAGCTGAATGCGCTGTGGGAACGTATCTATGTCCCTGTCTTGCATCTTACCGCAGAGTAGGTGACTACCACGGTGTAGAAGCTAGTTAAAGTGAAGGATGGCATAAGGCCAGCTGCTCTCAAAGGCTCTGGCTGCTCTGTCGGTCTTACCTTCCGTTTGACCAGGGTTAATGAAGGCTGGAGGATGTTTCTCCTAGGAAAAGAGTTGTAGTTGTCTGTGTCTGTCTCTGTCCCCAGAAAACACACTACAGAACACATTGCCCCTAGTTGATAGCATGGGGAAAGCGGTTTAAAAACTGACTTAATGACACATTATTTAGCAAAAGCTGGTTCCTGCAATGACAGTTCTAATGACAAAGATATTTTTCGTTTTGGTTTGACACAGAGTCTCATAGCCTAGCTGGCCTCAGACTTCCTAGGTACTGTAAGTAGATAACCTTTTATTTTGAAACATCCTTTCTCCATCTATCTGAATGCTGGGATCATAGATGTGCACCTTCCTGCCTGACTTATGCCATGGTTGGATTTGAACCCAGGGCTTCATGTGTACCATGCAATTACCACAGCCCAATGACAAAGCTTTTGATTATAACACTGAACTTTAGGATACAAATATGACAGAGCTATCAAATGTCAGTAGCCATCAGATTAAATTCAATTACTTTAATGTACATTTATATGTGGATGGTGGGGGCAATGTTAGCTTGGACCTCTGAATCAACATGATAGATTCAGAGTGTCCCCCTCCACTTATCAAGAGCTTGGTGGGCTCCCTCACAGATCCCACTCTGCCACCTCTTCACGCAACACAGTTTGTTGCCACTTATTACAACTTACATCTCCCTCACCACACATCTCCCTCTCTCAACTGACTGGAAGCTCCTCAAGGAGCATCCCCGAACTATGGGGGCACCTTGAACTGTAAAAGGCCCATGAGTGGAAACGGAATGTGACTAGGCTGTCTAAAGTGCAGTTTGAACTATGCAAGGTACAAAAAGTGCTAAGGAGATGTGTGAGACGGGGCTGGTAGAGAATAAGGCTGGGGCAGAGAAGGAGAGAATGAAGCCACAGAAATTCCCAGCTACATGCTGCACTTGTAAGGAATAGCCAGCCAAGTTTAATTTTTTAGAAAGATATCTCAACAAGGCCCATCATGCTTTTTCCTTGAGAAGAAAGCAGCAATATATATATATATATATATATATATATATATATATATATATATATGAGTGTGTGTGTGTGTGTGTGTGTGTGTGTGTGTGTGTGTTCTTCAGAAACAGACGTTGGAATAATGCCATTCCTCTTCTAGGAACTGAAGGCAATCTATAGCCAGTGTTGTTTCTTCCATCATGGAAGACTGACTGGTCATGCTGGATTTCACACACTGATGGTCAATAGCTCATCTATAGGGGTGATGGGAGTTAACTGAATAACTACTTAAATATGTGCCTGTGGGAATGAGCACAGAACTAAGACTGGAGAGGCAAGACCTTTACGGGATGAGGGGAACTGAGACAAGCCCTTTACTGAAGCAAGGAGGCTTCAGCGCTCTGGAGACTTGGGGAAATCAAGTCTTTGATAAAGCACACAGCTGGGCTCCATTCTTGGGCCTTTAGTTTTCAACCTGGCTTGTGCTTCAGTGGCTCAGCGCCTCTGAGAAGGCAGCAGCAGCAGCAGCAGAGCTGCTGTTACCCAATGGACTCCTCCTCACTGGCCTCAGACAGAGAATTAGGGTGGTATAGCAAGCAAGTCTTGGTTAAACACTCACTTTGTTTTGAATGTCAACCTGGGTGTGTTTGTGTTTGCCTTTCCCCTCCCTAATTATCAAGTGGGGTGACTGTTTGCCCTGTGGTGCCCCTTGGCCACCCACTGTCCAACAGATAAATCACAGACAAACCCAACTCCCCGTGGAGCTGCCTGGAGAGATTGAACCCATGAAAAAGCAAGCCCCTGGTAGCATCTCCCTGCCACCCCTCAGAAATATAAGCCTGTTGGCTTCAATCAGCCCCAGCTCCATTTCCTAAAAGTGCTGGAGTAGGAGGCTATGAATGACTCCCTGTCTGCTGCACCGAAGCTTCCCGGCGGGGCAGGAAGTGCTGTTGACTCTAAGGAAGCTCTCATTAACTTTTGAGTCATGCTAGCGGCCATGTGTCCCTGCAGCTAGTAATCAAAACACGATGATGGACTGGACTAAGTGACCATATATTTTTATTTTTTTCCAGAATCCTCTTGCTCTGCTCTTCTGAAAGCCACTGCCCAAGGAGCAGACTAATAGGAATTATGTAAGATTCCATGAGAATGTTTTCGCTAATACATTCAACGTGTCTCATTTTATAGGCAATTTGCCCCCTTAGAGTTCTGTGGTCGAACATCGTAATTGTCAGCGTTAATTAAGCACTTGTTTTGTATGTGGCAGGAAAGATGGGGAGCATGCTGTAATGTCTTCTCTTTTAACCCCTTGACAGTCTGGTGAGAGCAACTCTGAGATGTTTTGAAAGCACAAGCAGCTGTTAGGATACAGCGCTGGAGCATGAATTCCCCCCCCACACACACCCCTGCTTTGAACCTTGCCTAGGGAGAGCCCTTTACAAACCACAAGGTGTTTTCTAATGCGTGATGCCACTGGAACTTCTCAGGAGCCCTAAACATCCTCATTTTATAGACACAGAGCTTAAGAGACCCTCCCAACCGTACACGACAGGACCTGATGAGCTACTGTCACAGGCCTGGGTTCAGATCTCCTTGGGTGCTTCCCTCTTCCTGCCATGCCACTTCTTGTTTTCCCATGGCAAGCAAGCTTGGTGGTGTAAACCCAGAAGCAGCACAGGCCCAGGAACTGCTTAGCTTACTATACCTGCTCAGCTCTCAAGGCCCCTCTAAATCCCAGAGAAAAGGCTTCTCCACTCTCCTGTGTAGCTACGCCTGGCTAGATCATATTATCTACTGTTACAAAAGAACTAAACAGCACCTGACTGAGAGTAGAGAGCTCCTTCCTATTGGTAGAGAGCAGGACCTGTCATCTGCTCCTTCAATGTACCCATTTACCATGTGGGTGGGTGTATTATGTCACTTGTCAAATAAAATGTAAATGCTTAGATTCTGAGGCCATTGATATTTCCACAGGGACAGAATGAGTTCCTACAGCGTTTTGTTCCCTGGGGGTCAGACTCTCAAACCCAAGTGGATACTTCTCTTGAAATCAAGAATTAGAATTTATCAACAAATTACAAAGCACAATGAGGCTTGGGACTATTTTAGGGGAATTTAATAATCAATGGTCTGAGGTTCAAGTCAATAACTTGTCTAAGGTCACAAACTGTCACAGGAGGAAGACTTGATGAGGATTCCTGATTTCCGAGTTGAATGAAGCCCCCTCTCTGTGTGCTCGACTGTAGCGGTTAGGGCAAGCTAGCTGCTGGCTGCAGGTAGGGTACTTTCTAAGGTGTCCATTTCTTGGAGTTCTTACTGTGGACAGAGATGCTGTAAAGCACACGGAGAGAGAAGATGCTGGGCTTCCTTTTCAGGTTACTGGGAAACAAAATAAGGCATCTTGTGGTCCAAAGGTGTGGGTCCCATTATCTGGCCACTGGTGAGACTTTGTTCTGAAGACCTGGGACTGTCACTTTATCCCAATTCACAAGAAAGTCTAGGAATCCATACCACAGTTTTATCTCTTGACATCTAGTATACTAGATGGATTTTGCCTACAATAACCTATGTTTCCTTGTCTCATCACCATCTTCTTGGTGCTCCTTGGTGCTCATCTACAAAATTCTATTGTAGAATTTTGCCTACAATAACCTATGTTTCCTTGTCTCATCACCATCTTCTTGGGGCTCCTGTGGATCTGGCTTGTCTCCTTGGAGTTCTGAATTGTGTTGGGCAAGGACTGAGGCCACTAAAGCATGCAGGGATATTGAAAAAGAGCTAAGCACAACTAGGCGTGGCACACACTTATGGTTCCAACACTAACGAGACCAAGGCAGGAGTCTTCCACTAGTTTGAGGCCAAACCAGACTATGGAGTGAGGCCTTGTCTCTAGAAAAAAAAAAAAAAAAAAAGATTCTCAGGCCTGGAGAGATGATGGTTCAGTGGTTAAGAGCACTGGCTGCTCTTTCAGAGGATGCAAGTTCAATCCCCAGCATCCACTGTGGCTCACAATCATCTGTAACACTAATTCTAGAGCATCTGATGCTCTCTTCTGGGTTTCATGGGCATCCGGCATGCACGTGGTACATAGACACACATGCAAGCAAAACGCCCGTACTCATAGTAAAATAAGAAAAAGAAAGAATCTCTCAGTTAAATCCATATCTGTCATGGCTCTCCCCACACTCAGACTCCTCGGACTCATTGTCTTCTGGGTTTTATTTCTTTCTCTTTCTGCCAGGATCCACCCTGGTTTGGTCACCATGACAATAGGTGAAATACAATCTCCATTGCTCATGGCCTCTTGTCACGGAGCCCAGCACGTGCGTTGCTGGGTCTTGTTTTTGTATTAGTTTAATGTTCCTGAGCCTAAAGTCAGCCACATCTGGACAAGGAACGCACAGTCTGGTTGGGAACATTCCCTGTCAGGGCTTTTGGGCGTGTCTTCCCTGTGTATCTGTGTACGTGTGCACACACGTGTTTCCTTGTCTGCTTTGGAACACTGTGCAAACAAACTCTGCTTGTGTCACAGAAACCAAGGAGAAAAAAAAGGAAAGTCACGCAGAAGTGCTCGTAGGCAAATTCTGCTCTGCAGAGATAGAGTTCGGTTTCTTTTCTCGGAGTGAGTATAATTTATATTTTCCAAAAGTTGGGCCAGTCTAGCTAATAACAAAAGTTTTGCTTTGTACTTTAGGATTTTTTTTTTTAATGTACTAAAGACAGAAGAGATGTGTGAGAAAACTTAGACTTTTGAGTGAGTGGAGCTACAGTGTTGATTTTAAGCATAGTTTTCTTAATGAAGCAAAGGGGATTTAATCATCGAGTCTAAAGTAAAACAAAGTATATTTCCCTCCATTGGTATCCTTTTAAAATTCTCTTTGTATCCCATTCATTTGGAAAGCTAGCTGAAAGTACTATGTGAGATGCATCTTGACACGAACTCAAAGTATCACAAGATTCTTAACAGTCAGTTCCACCAATGCAGGCGTACATCAACTGAGTTCGTTTCCAAATTCTCTATGTAGTTGCTAGAATGGAAGCTGTGTTTAAATGGTTGCACAAGTGTGACTTCATGTCCTCAGACAGATAAGTAGGCAACAGGCTTGTATCATAATCTGGGGCCTGAGGAGTGAGGGGCACACAGGTAGAACTTCAGAGCCTATAAGTATTTTGCTTGCACTCGTGGACCGTCCTTCTGTTGGCAGTACAGGGAAGCAGGCTACATTACATTCCCATAGTAGGCAAGACTTCGGTCTGGCTCTTGATCATCCAAGCCCCTTCTCCACCTACTTTCCCAGTGCCCCACCCAACATCTGGCTGCCTGGCCTATCCACTTCTGTCCTTTCTGCTTACCGTCCCCTGGAGCCCTGGAAGCTCCTTCTCATCAGACTCCTCTAGAATGCACCATCTCTGGGAAGTCTTTTCAGCTTCACAAGAGGGCAGAAGTCACACCTTCTCTGAGATTGGCCTCAGCTTGACCTCTGTTTCTCCTTTTCTCACCAAGAAGCCCTCCCTGAGCAGTGTTAGGGTCCCTGCCTGTGTCACCCTGTACATGCCTTAGAGCACAGGACAATTTGACTTAGTTCCATCTCCCTAGTTTGCTATATTGTTACATACATTGGGTTCCTGGTAAATACTGTTAAGAAAATGGGGGAGGGGGATACGAATAACTTCAGGGTATTCCTGTCACCTAATATGTCATCCAAGATGGTAGCTCTTCATTTGCTTGTTTATCTTATGTTTTTAAGTTTTAGGCAGAAGGCAAGGTTTTCACCCACAAATGGTAAATTTTCAGGACCCAGACAATCCTGTGACAGGGAGGTGTTTGGTATGTCTTTTGTACAACTCACCAAATATCTGTGTGAGTTCCTGGGCACTGCCAACCACTGCCAAGGACGACACTTGCCAGAAAGGCCCATGATGGGCCAAGGGCATTGACACTTTAGCATTGAAATCTACTTAAAACAAAACTCAAGGAAAACAAAAAAAACACGTAGATTTGTAGATTCCAGAATAGCTTGAGTTATATTTAATATATGATAGTAAAACTTTGGAGACATGTTAACATTGTTTTTCTTTTGTCATTTTCCCTTTTTGTGTGAACTTGGCATCACCCTCCATAGTTAATAGCCTGTGCTTAAAAGTTTTAATATTATGAGTGTTTTTCTTCTATCGTGAAGTATCTTTCATAAACATTTTTTAATAGTTCTATGATTTATACCATGGATATCATATAAAAATGAACTATTCTGTTATTTTCATCTCAGGATATTTGGATTTTTCACTAGGAATAGTTCTTTGATCACAAAAGTAAAACAAACAGCTACCTCGAAACTACTTAATTACCCCTTTGATTATTTCCTTAGCAGAGAGTCCCAGGATTGCAATTAATAGATCAAAAAGAATATAAAGTTTAAATACTATATGTGCTTGTCAAAGTTCTTGAAATTTGTACCAAGTTTTATTCCTTCCTGAAATACAGGAGAACGTGCCACATTCCTATCTTGTAGCCTTCAAGGAATAGTAAGCATTGTTATTTTTGAAACAAAATATTTGTCAGTTTTTGTTTGTACTTCCTATATCTTGGTTAATGTTGGACATCATTTCTGCATTTGTCCACTTAACTTTCTTTAACACTTTGTGCTTTGCATGTTCTGCTCTCTTGCTCTCTCTCTCTCTCTCTCTCTCTCTCTCTCTCTCTCTCTCTCTCTCTCTGTCTCTCTCTGTCTCTCTCTCTCTCTCTCTCTTTCTGTCTCTCTCTCTCTCTCTCATACACTGCTGGGGATTAAACTCAGGACCTTGCTGTGTTAGGCAAACACTCTACATGGAGAAGCAGCCCAAGATACTATTCTCCAGCTTTAAGACATATTTTCTTTCTTCCCTTCTATCATCTTCTTTCTTTTCTCCTTCCTCTGAGGCCCACTTCCCATCTCCTCTCTTCTTTGTTACAGGGTCTTACTGTATTGCATAGGCTGGTCTTAAACCCTTGGACTAAAGTCATTCTCTCCCTTCAGTCTCCCTAGTAGAAAAAGGAACGTTTCTTACCTGGATTTGGCACTGGCACTCTAAGGAGTGATGACAGAGTAATCAGTCTTGTCATTGCATTTTTCAGATTCTGATAAATTAACCCTCACCCTCCCTTACTTCACTAAATCTGCTTATGTTCTGTAAGATCAAGCACACACCTACAATGTGCTTTTAGTAGGTTTTTTTCCTCTCTAGACTTCTCGTTTGTTTTACCTCACTCTTTTTCTTGGAAGCAGTGTGTGTTGTGGTTTGGGATTTTTCTTCTTCTTCTTCTTCTAATCTCCTTAAGTGTTCTGATTTTTATAGCTACTCAGACTATTTATTGCAAAGCTTGTGACTTTCTCAGCGTGGCTCTACCACATCTCCTGTGCTCATCTCTCCAAGCCTTTCTTCATACAAACATTTCCCTAAGTGACTTCAGTGTTCATACCATTCCCAATGACCTGAGTAGGACTGAACAGCTTCTGCTTCGACTCCAAGCCAATCTCCAGCCATGTTCGTTTCACGTGTTGCCATATGACCACATGGGTTTATATGGGCCAAACTTCACCATCATTCCTGGAGGGTTGAGTGTTGCTGAATCCACTCTGAGTCGTAAACATTAAACAGGAAGCATGAGTAACTTAAGCCTCCTGGGTGAGGTCAATTATTTTAAAGTTGAGCGAGTCCTCCGTTAACCCGACTCTAACCTCCTTACCTGTCTGGCTCCCAGAAGGGAACGATCTGAACACCTGGCATATACCTGGTGCTAAATATCTACTTGTGTAAGGCATGCATCTGGGTTACTAATATACAACCATATCAAGTATACACTGAATGCTGATGGTCCATCCTGTTGCCGATTGCCTTTTGTGTGGTAAGGATTCAGTGAAAGACTGTGTGGGGAGCACTTGAACCACACATTTCCATGCGTTGTGCTATTTAATCCTATCAATCCTCTGACATAGCCATCTCATTTGCACAGGCTTATGAATTAATTAATGCACAGAAGACAACACCCAAAGCCAGGCAGCCAACAAGTGGCAGTTTGATGATTTGGGCTTCAGATAAAGGCCTCAGATATGGCCCTTTTATGCTGAATATCTGCTGCTCTGATGACCTAAAAAACAGCATGGGGATTGGATTGCAGCAGCCACAGGAGAGTGCTGGTGACAGTGACCCAGAGACACTCAGTGTCATATCAACCGTGTGGTGACAGCCAGTCAGGCCACATGACAGGGACAGTCCTGAGGTGTTCTCCTGGTCTACTGTAACTCTCCTAACTCATGTGCACACATCATTTCCCTGTAGCCAGGCTGGCAAGTGAGGATGGGAACCATAGCACAGCCATAACTCTGATGGACTATTCCCACCTTGCCCTGCATAGGAGGGTCAGCTCTCAGCTGCACCCAGGGTCTTGTGCTTGCCTAAGTTTGAAATCTTGAGAGACAAGTCAGAAAACACCAAGTTTTCTTGCATTTAATAGTAAATGAAGTTCGTCGTTTAAGATCTCTGAAACACTTTCACACTAGTCTTTAGGCTAGACTGGTATGGGAAGCATTGGTTACATTGTAATTAAGAATAAGATGAGGCTATTTCTTTTTCCCTCTGAGAATCAAGAGGCCTCATTAAATAAGCGCTGCCTGACTTAGAGATTTCACCTTTCATTTTTTTTTTCCATTTCTGCATCTAAAACATGGGGATAACTAAGAGCAAGCCATCGTTTTATAGGGTCATTTTGGAGGTTAAATGGGGTAATACACTTAGCACATAGTAATTTGTTTCTAAATGTTTTTTTTTTCTTTCCCCCATCCCCATTTTAAAGAATACTTTTCTGTTGTTTTAATTTGTGTTTAAAACGTGCTGTGTGAACTCTGTAGTCTGAGAGAGCAGAAGTACTGGCTATAAGAGATAGTGACTTACTTTTAACCATTCAATAGAGATGTGAAGACACTGGCCATAGAATTCTGGCCCTAAACTCACTTAGTCATGTTCTTTATGGAGACATGGATATAGGGAGAAGCCATGGGATTTATCTAACTGTTACTTTGAATTTGCAGATGAGTTAAAATATATAAAATAAAGAAGACTCTTAATTCTTTTCAAATTGAAAAGACTTGCTTTAGAAAACACCTTAAGGCAGAGTGATTTCAAATTTCAAACATTCAATTTTTCTATGCCTGACTAGAAAGTAGGGTTAATTCCTGGACATAGGAATGTAAAAATATCTTTGTCATTAAGTATTTTACTGTTAAAATGAACACAAGGGATAAAATTACACAGAATTTACTAAAGGTTAAATTCCATTGCTTAAAACAGACAATCACTGTGGCTGCAGAAATTGCTGTCAAGTTTTACAGATACTGGAAATATGCCTGTCACTGAGATGCAACTGTATACTCAATATGACATGAGTACCCCCATTCCAACTGGGGTGTTTTCTTCCTAAAACAATTAGGATCATCCTTTGGTTCTTTGATTCTGAAAATAGGCTTATTGAATTGCTAGCAGCAGAAGCATTGGTCCCCAGTCCCTTGAACTCCGGTAACTGCATCTCTAGGATGCTATTAAGAAAGCACATTGGCTAGTGAGCCTTTGGAACAAGAATGATAATCGGATGCGAAGACTTGGCTATTTTCAAGTCTGATGAGTGAGTCTAGCTGTCCTTTAGACCAGTGTGAGTTATTTAAGGATGTAGGATCCTAGCAAAGGCATGCTCACCTCACTCTGTCACGGTAGGTAGCAAACTCTGTCTCCTGGGAATTTTCTTGAGGAACAAGTCTGGACAGAGCCATGGCTTAATGACTAGAGTCGTCTAAAACCAAGTTGTTCTAAATTCCAGTTCAGCATAAAACAAGAGTATGAGTTTGTAGGGAAAGATAAGATAAAGGGCTATGTCACCTCCTCAGGCAAAGATGGTTTGTCACACTGTCACCAGGAATGTCGTCATCCATTTTGTTGCAACAGATGGGTTTCACACACTTGTTGTGAGGAAATGTCTCTAGCTTTCTACAGAGCAATCAGTTCACTCATTCTGTACCCCAAAACTCTTTGTTGAGCATTTTTAAAGTTCCACTTTACACTTGGTCCATAGAAACACATAATAAAGACTTTGCGTTCCTAATGGAAGCCTTTAGGAATTCACACTCTCATAGAGGAACCAGGTACACAAATGGATAACTAATTGTGATGTTAAGTGTGATGATACAGTCAGATGCAGAACTGTGGGATCTCCCTTAGCAGGGAGGGAGGAGGAACTCCCCAATAACTCTGTCAGAAGATTTCACAGCTACATCCAGGCCTCGTGCTCTACAGTAGAGTAGCTACCAGCAGCATATGGATATTTAAATTCTAAATTCACTAAAATAAATTATAATCTAAAATACAATGCTAAATCTTGTGCCTAGATTTTAGTATAGATAACTACTACCTGTGGCCAGTGGCTCCCATAAAATATATCACAGATAGGAACATCCCATCACCAAAGAAATGTCTATGCATCAGCACTTGCTAATATAAACAAATATGAAAGGTGGAAAGGGTGATTTCCCAGGGAGAATATACAGTTCTTCATCCCAAAGATGGGAGGAGAAAGACCACTGACCCAAATCATCATGGCCAAATTAATTAAAGCACGCAATTCATTAAAGCAAGCTCTTTTATTCACGGACACAGGCTGTCTCCATGCTAAGGCACGGTTTGAGAGTTCAGCGTGAGAAATACTTCAAGTGTAAACACATGTATATACAGAAAGAGCATTTAGACTTGAGGTCAGGTTATGTGTGCTCTTGGTGAAACTGTTGTTCGTGATCAGGGTCTGGAAGATCTATTAGAATTCAGGAGAGGAGGAATGAAATTCTTTACCTTGCCTTTAAAAACCTTGAAGTTTTACTAAGTTGGTGTAGCACTGGAATTCAGCAACCACCCTAGAAGCTGAGCCTCTCCTACTGGCATATTCATGAATGTCTTTCTACTAAACCTCTCTTTGTGCTGCAGGGGGCTTATTTGGCTCTGCTAACTTACAAGGAACAGCCTCCCTTCTAAATGGTGTTAGTGTGGATTAGTTCAGGGAACCGGAGCCAGATCTTGTTTGCATTGGATGGCTGAAGAAAGGATTTGGGTAGGGGGAAGTGTTGCGGATTATGCAAATCACCGGCTGATATGTAGGCTAGAAGCTCTTAGGGACTAAAAAGGCAGGTTTTCCCTATCTATCCCCTTACCAACTGGTCAGTGATGTAGTTCACATTTCTGGAATTACAGGGTAGACAACTGGGACAGATGCAGCGAAAATGTTAGTAAGCAACCATGAACATGTGATGTTTATCCTCTGGGTTATAAAAGTCAGATCTCTTAGAATTCCCCCCTGGCATGTTAAAAGCAGGTTTTTAACTAGCAGACTCTGCCAATGGCCACTTCCCTTCTCCCTGGCACTTTAGTTCCGCTGGGAATGTCTACCATTGAGATCTTGGGTCCCCTGGCAGTCACGAGGCCTTCCATGGATTATGCCGGTCCAGTGTTCAGCAGGTTTTCAGAAACTGGGTAATATCATGAATGAACTATGTGGCAAAACAGTTTTCCATACTTCCATTGATAATCTCCTTTAAAAGGACTTACTAGCATTTACATCCTAATCTCTTCCAGTAGAAAATTCTTCAATATACATAGTCTTTGGAAAACAAAAGGGCATTAAGGGAGATGACTTACATGTTGGGAGAAAAGGAAAAATTATTGTAATGTTCTGTTATTTGAAATGCATGTCCTACATTTCTAAATTTTAGTTAAACGTAAATTTACTCATATAAAAGAAGCTCAATATATGCGGTCCTCTGGCTCCTATGTTCAGCTTCTCAGCATCATGAGATCATATGAACATCTTACCTGGCTGTGTGAGAATTTCCACATGCTTGGCAACTGAACTGGCTCCCATTTGAATAGAAGGTCTTGCCTTACTCCTAACGCTAAGAAACGGAACACCGTTCACATGAGTTTTCAGAGCTTCCCTTGGATCTTCCTGGTGGATCTTCTACAAACAGTTCCAGTTAGAGCAGTTCCCAATTCTCACAAATGTGGGTGGTGTTCCCACTGTGTGTTTAAAAGTCAGTCATTCAGAACTCAAAAAAAAAAAGAACACTTTGCCTCACAAGATATGTCAGAGACAGCGACTTTCCCAGGGCTGCCCACAAAAGCCCTTTTATTCCACAGTGCATCAGACAGATCCCTACATGTTGATAGAAGAGTGGAAGGATGTGGGACCACAGTCCCCTTTCGACAGCCCCCAAGGACAACACTTATTATTTGATGTGGTGATTGCCACCTGGACATCAAGGAGCAGAAAGGAAAGGGTTTTTCTTTGAAGAAAATTTGCTGTCTGCAACCACCCTAGACGCACACCGGGATACACTGTATTATTTATTTATCAGATAAGATGTACTATTCCCTCGATTTTTGTTCGGGGTGCTGAGAATTGGACCAGGATCTCAGGCTTGTAAGTCAAGCATGCTTCTTCTCTGAGCTGCACCCCAGTCCACGACATTAAGATACCTCTATTCTTCTGAAGTAGGCATATCTCGAATTATTTCTTCTTTTATCATTGTAAGCCCCATTATGGGAACACTGCACTATTCCTTGATTTGCAAAGTAGAGCTGTAATGATCATAAAACAGTAGAAATCAATGTCCCTGAGATTGGATCCTAACAGGAGCACATATCTCCTACTGCTTTAAGAAACTGACATTTTCATAGACCTTAAAAATAGCCACAGTGAGCTGTTCTCACATTCAATTGACATACTGTCACTTTCTAATGTCAGAACAATTGATTGGTTCTTTGCCGTGCAGAAAACAGAGAGATGACAGATGGCCACAGTCTGCAGAACGATTAAGTCTACCTGCAGAGAGGACTGAGCTCCTTGAAACACTTCACTGTGCTTATGTCTTGTTCAAATAAGAGTAATCCTTCACCTTCTCCTCCTCTCTGGCAATGCCAGTGTGGTCTAGTTAACATTTTTGTACACCCGGAGGACATATTTATAATCCCTGAGAACACAAGTCATTTCCCATCAACTCCCATATCCATATCATGATGGACTTGGGAATTTTCCAGGCACTATCACATACTGTTGCCATTTCTGCCGGGTGTTTTTACCATATGGAAGTGGAGTTGAAGGCAGTGTCCAATGAGAAGGAAAGATCAGGTCCAGGTGCACAGGTAGAACCTAGGGAGACGGACAACAGACAGCAGACAACAGGCAACAGACAACAGACAACAGACAGCAGACAGCAGACAGCAGACAACAGACAACAGACAACAGACAACAGACAACAGACAGCAGAGGAAGCTGCTGCCCCTTGTTGGCTTGTGAGAAAAGCACCCCAACTGCATGGCTTTTTAAACGGCAGACATCATTGGTTCTAGAGGCTGAAAGTTCAAGGTCAAAGAATGTACAGGATTGGTTCCTTTGAAGCTCAAAGGTAAGCAGGATCTATTGTTTACCTTGATTTTTAGGAGACCATCTTCCCACTGTGTCTTTACAAAGTCTTCCCTTTGTGTGCTGTCTGTAGCCTCCTCCTACCCCTGTTGTTGTTCTCTTCTTCCTCCTCCTCCTCCTCTTCCTCCTCTTTGTCTGCCTCTTCCTCTTCTTCCTCTTCCTTTAATTCTTCTTCCGACATCATTTTGGCCTTAAAGGACCTATCTTTAAACAAAACCTCACTCTGGAGTATGGAGAATTAGGAGTTCAGCACATATATCTGAGCGAGAAGCAAGCAGGAACACAAAATCACAGAAGTTTCCAAAAGCAGATCTTTAAATCTAAACATCTAGGGGTTGGCAGGGAACTTGATAGATAGGTAAAATAATAGATAGATAGATAGATAGATAGATAGATAGATAGATAGATAGATGAATGAATAAATAAATAAACACTTGCTTGCTTGCTATGTAAGCTGGAGCATGAGTTTATATCCTCATCACTGTCATAAGAATCTGCCCTTGTGATCCGTGCTTGCTATCCCAGTGCTCGGCAGCCGAAGACATGAGGATTCCATAGGCTTGCTGGCCAGCCAATACAGCAAAACAAGTGAGTTACAGGCTTAGTGGAAGAGCCTATTTCAAAAAAGGAAGATGGAGTGTAATAGAGGAAGGTAACTCAGGCTTGTGCATGAGCATACATAGCTCTGTGTGCATGTGCATATAACATAGACACGTAAATATAATCACATAGACACAAAGCACACACACACACACACACACACACACAGAGAGAGAGAGAGAGAGAGAGAGAGAGAGAGAGAGACGCACACACCTCTATCCAGCAACCTCTGAGCCCTAATTTCTCTTTGTAAAATCAAGTCTTGAATTAAAAGAAAGTTCTGTGAGAATCTGTAAAGCCCAGCTTTGCTGTCCTGGTCTTTCCAATGGATAGTTCTTCCTTGATCTATACAGAGCTTGTAGCTAGTCCATCTCTGGGTCTGGAAAGCAGAGAAGCGAGATACTAGGGACAAGCTTTCACAGTGCTTTCTCTCAGGCACACGTGGGTGCATTTGGAAGACTCTGAGAATGGGTGTCTCCGTCAGGTCTATGTTCTGAGTACCTTTCGGCCTCCTCGGCACTTCTATAGAAGAAGGAAAAGAGGTGTCATTATGTGTCAGTCATGATTTTGCCAAACACCTAGCATTCGGTGTTCTCAGGAGTAGAGTGAAAGCAAGCTCACGTGTTTTCAGGCTTTGGAGAAGGTGAGACTCTTTAGAGAAATGGGAACTTGAGAGAGGCCCTTTCTAATCAAGTCCTTCAGCAGCTGGTCCCTGACCTACACATTCTGTTTGAGAAACCTTCGGTTTCTAATGAAGCTTAATTGATTAGGTCTATTTGTACAAAGCTCAGGCCCTAATAAGCAAGCTCCCACGAGGGCAGAGCTAAATAGTTTATGAGGTAATTTGTATTTTAATGTCTTTCCTAATGAGTCCTTTCAGTAATGAAACCCCCCTGAGAAAACTTTATTGCTTCATAGACATTTCTTAGGATACCAGGGCAGGAAGGCTGAGCAGGAAGCTTTCGGCTCTGGTGGAGAAAACAGTTCTCAGATCAAAACAAATCATGTTCTTTGTTTTCGGAAAAAGTTCAAGTATGACCCTGTGTCTTGCTTTCTAAACTCCGGCCTTCAATCCCATTTTTCATAATGAAAGTAAGACTTTCTTGTCTGAAGCTCTGTAATTCCCTGACTTTGTAGAAAGCAAAGCACACAAGGGCTTCCAATATGTGATCTTATGTGAACCAGAGGTGGTTGGAAAGGAAAAGGAGACACAAATCCTCACATCCAGACACACAGACACACAGACACATGCACGCAACACTTGCTCCGTGACACAACATATTCTCTATGTTATAATAGCTCAGCAGTGTTAGTCACTTTTCTTAATAGCTAATAAATGCATCAATCACTCCTCATTAAGGCTAAAACCAAAAGGAATGTATAATAAGGAAGCACTTTAGACGTGAAAAATGACTGAGAAACAAAACAGCTACTTGTAGGCACTCTCTGAAGAGAATAGAGTCTGTTACTCTTTAAGAGACTGGGGAAGCAGCATCCTGGGACTTTCTAGTACCCTCCATAGCCTCTAAGAGGGAAGGAACTCAGCCTTCTTCTCCTAGAACTGAATAGAAAGATTCATATGTTCCTGGATAGTATCTTCAGTCTGCCACTCAGGCAAGGAACACCAATCTCAATGGGTTTTCCTGGGCTCTTCTTCTGGGGGTGAGGGGCATGTCAGGTAAGACCCTGGGGTGGTTTAAGCTTACCACACTGACTGCATACCTGTGGCCAGTTCTGCCTATCCTGTGATACTTGAAAAAAAGAAAAAGATCAAAGCTTTCAGCAGATATTAGATGATGAAGAACAACCTTTGTTTGTCAGCCTCCCCAGACCTTTGGTCTGTTAAGAGCACCCCTTCCCCATGAGAACAGCTTTGTCAGATGGATATAGGAGAGAGCTAAAGTCATCTGGAAGATGGTCCATGAGTCCTCCCTAGAGCCACAAAGCCTGCTGGTGCCTTCCTTCCCCAGGAGAGTTTAGAACAATATACTATGTCAAGGAAGAGAATCTTCTCAGGCCTGTGGCCATGCATCTGCCTTCAGATTATGGTTCATTACTTGATAGCTTTTGATAAGCAGGATAAAAAAATAATGACTTAATAGGACTGAGTTTTAATAACATACCTGTAGGCCACTAGGATTAGGGACAAGGAAGACAGGTAGTGTTTTCTTTCCCTTTTTCACTAGCAAGAGCAGGGTCTTTGTGGTCGGTTGCACAAGTCTAAATCTACAGAAGACAAGTGTGAAAAGTAAGATTTGACATCCAAGGTGGACAGCTCAAGTTTTATATGAGTAATATAAACAAATAAATGTGCAGGAGACCTTTGAAATCCATCATAACTCTTGAGTCACAAGAAAGAATGATGTAAACACCCTTAACCCAAAGACCAAGCCATTCATCTTAGGGATAGAATGCATTCTTGTCATTTGAGTTTTTAGAATCAAAGCCCTGGACTCTGGCAGCCCTAACTAATTAGGTTCAGCCACCTAAACCCAGTAGTCTAATTAAACAAGCTAAATAATAGTGAAAACCAGAGAAAATTTTGTTCAATGTGGTAACACTGGGAAGAACAAAAGCAAATAATAATAATAATAATAATAACAACAACAAAACAAACAAACACTGGTGACCCCTCAAGTCCATTTGGGGGTTCTGACATGAAGTTTAGATTTAAGAAGAGACAATAGATTTGAATTACTAAGCACCAGGTGGTCAAGGTGTGGTCCTGCCCACCACTGAACCATCATTGTCTGGGCTCTAGTCCGTTCAACAAGTTGACAGAAGTGTATGACATCTCTTTCTTACTGGGAGACAAGTGTCTTCTCTGGCTGATGCCAGAATTTAGCCCTTTCCTTTTTCTTGTGTGAGATCCCTGGAGAAACTCTGGTCTCTTGGGGAATAGCCATTTCAATAGTCTGATGGCCAAAGGAGGGCACAAATATCTCTCTGTAGAGAATCTTCTTCCTTACCATAATGGTTATATTCTGACTGCGAACACTCTGTGAAAGTTTAAAGAATATGTCTCTAACAAGAAAGTGGGCTAAGAAAAAAAAAAATGGCGTAGTGCTGAAGAAGGCCAGTTGAAAGGTCCAGGAAGGCTTTGTTGAGCCACCTTTATCCTTCAGAAGTGAGGATTCAGCATCCATGAGATAAATGAGTCTAGAACTTGAGCTTTGGTATACAATGTGAAGTTAAGAAGCTTCTACCCGACGAGTCCCAAAAGTGAATGTCACATGCATGAGGGTGTGGGCCACAGCATATGACTAGGAATGTAGAGTTGTTTGTAGATGTTGGCCTTCAGACAGTGAATTCTGTGTCTTCATGAGTTTTTACCTGGGAAGGGACTTTAGTGACAGAAGGGAGGGGATCTCACCGTATTTTCCGTTGCTGTGAGTTGCTAGTGTAGCACAGAAAAAGTAAAAAAGAGTTGGTGAATGAAATCTATGAATTTGATAAATTTCATTTAACAGTTGAGAGAGCATCTCAAGCCATGGAAGTTTCATGATCCCACTGAAATAACCTTGTGCCCACTTCACTTCTGTTTTGTGGAAGCAGCGGGAGCTTTGTAACTAGAATCCTGGCCTTCTACTTACAAAGCCTCTGCTTACATGGCTGACTCTTGTTCTGTGGGGATCTCAGCACCTATGAAAGCAGAGATCTCAACAGGGAGTAATGATTTCAGTGACTTCTCCAAACAGCATTCTGGGTGAGACAGTCAGCTCCTTCCCACTTACTTATGAGTTAATTGGTATTTAAATGCAAGTCTTCAGGCCAGTGATTTATGTTAATAATATGTTAGCCCCATGGCAGGCCCATGACTTCATGACTGCAGCAGTGGAGAAAGGGCATACCGCCCTGACGGGTATCTCAGTGGCTGATTTACAAGGCACTCCTCTCATCCTGAGTCACTCTCTCTTCCTCTGCTGCAAGCCCCATTGAGTGGCTCCCAACTGTTGGAGCACCCATCCACCTACCTGCTGTAGCAACAGTTAGAAAGAAGTGGGTTGAGTACAACTAACCTGGATGAAATTATTCCTGAATAAGAAATATTGGGCACTGTGTGTAGTGAGGCAGAGGCATACTGTCCAATTGTGACCAACTTCCACACACCTTCTTTTGAAACTGAAGACTGTGGAGGCTGGCATTAAATCAGTCTTTACTGTCCTGAGTGCTAGCAAATGTCTTACACACTTATACATGCCTTACTACATCAATGTCCATAATGATAGAATCATCAGATATTTTAAGACCATCTTGAGGATTATTCAAGATGATCTTGATGGTTATTTTGTGTTTACTAGGTTGCCAGGGCACCTAGTACATTGGTGTGAAGGGAAGTATTTAATGACAGATTTTTACACAAGGCAAATAATTTTATGACTCAGAAGTAGAATCTAATTGGCCAAGACGTTGGCCCAAAACTGAAATTTGACATCATTCTTGGCAACTAATAGATCCTTTTAAATATAAAAAGTATACTATATGCTTTCTAGATATAACATTAGACTGTTAATAATGAATCAGTGTATATAAATGGCATAATATACAATAGTCATTCTTTATGCATGGAGGATTACAGCTCAAGACCTACAGTAGATGACTAATCACAGATGGTATTGAACCTATAAGTTAAGGCATCTTTCACATTAACAATTTATTACATACTATGGCCATAATATTGCAGATTCTTTTTTCCTTTGCATAGTTTCAAAGACAAAAGATTCATTTTTTACTATGGATCATAACAATATCAACATGTTTTTTTCTTTATTTTTCAGTTTATCTTTTATTTAATTTTTCCTTTTTGCTTGTTTTTCTTTTCAAGATAATATTTCTCTTTGCAGGCCTGGCTGTCCTAGAACTCACTACTCTGTAGACCAGGCTGGGCTCAGAATTCAGAGATCTGCTTGCCTCTCTCGCCCTGGTGCTAAGATTAAAGACATGTGCCACTATGCCTGGCTTTTTTTTGATTTAAATTTAAATGAAGGACTTCATAGATTTTCGTAGACATATTTGAATCATCAGCACCACTCCTCCTGCACTTTGAGAGTACTAGTGAATAAAATAAAGGTTACCTGAACAAAAGGTATGACCAGGTATAATTGCTCTTATGACCAAGATGTTAAAAAGTGACTAACACGTGAGTAGCAGATACTGGATAAAGGAGTGATTTGCATCCAGGGTAGACTGTGTATGAATCCATCATGCCACTTAGAAGAACAATCAGGGAATTAAGAGTTACATATGTCTTGACTTTCCAACTTAATATTTTTATGTCATGATTGACCGTGTGTAACAGAACATCACTTGAGAGTGGAAAGCTCTGAATACGGCAGAGGACTACTGCATCTCCTAAGAACTGTTAGTCATAGTAGCAGCTAAACATAGTTTCCTGTTGTCTTTAGCATTTTTGATATGCAAGTATGCATAGCATATTTGTATGTTGTATAGACGATAACCCCGTTCCTAGAACAAGACTTTCAGCTGTCATTGCCAACCAGGGGTATGCTTCTATATTGTTCTCCCAAATCAAGATTACCCACATTCTGAAGTCTGTACTCTCCATGTTGTAAAATATGTGTTTATCACAATGTATGTTGCTATAGTGAAGCACCATGACCAGAACTGCATATTTAATGACGTATTGCTAAAGTTTTAGTTTTGAACTCTCTAGTGATGGTATGGTTATAGCCTGGAGTTACTTTTTTATTCTATACTGGATTATTTCTAGAAAGGAAACGTGTGGATCCCATTATCAAAGGGAGAATGGTCACGTGTTTTTCTTACCTTTGTATCACTGTGCCTAATAAGAAGAAAGTTAAAGGAGGTGAGGTCTGTTTAGGCTCACAGTCGGAGGGGATACTGTCCATCAAGGTGCAGAAGTGTGATGGGTTAGCTTCCGAGGAGCAGGAAGGGAGACAGCTGCCTTTCCACATCCAGGTGAGTCTAGAAATAGATCGAGGACAGGCAGCAGGCCCAGAGTAACAATGTCATAAGCCACTCAAAGCCTTCCCTCAGGTAGATCTCAGGTGCTAAAGGTTCCACAACCTCCCAACAGCTCCCCAAAGGTTACCAGCTGTGGAACAAGTGTCAGACACATGAGACTATGTGGTTGGTTTTGTATCAAATCTTAGCAATATGTTAATAATGTCTAATCTTTATCATAGATACTTAATACGCAAGAAGCAGAGCTTGAGGATCAATGTAAAATATATGACCTTTCTTCAAGTTAAAAATCTTTGTAGTTTCTACATCCATTTTAATTGGTAAAAGATAATAACAACATATTCATCATGTTTTTTTTTAATGTTTTTACAGTGCAGTAACCAAATCCAAAGTGAGTATAGTTTATATGATACATTTTAAAACTAATTATCACATAAAAATTATCAAATTAAATACACTTTAAATGTTTCCATTTAAGTGTGTAATTGCGTGTCATGAGGTGAGACTCAAAATCTAACTTTAATGGGGTGAATGTATCAGGCATTAAAATTTCAGGTTTCCATCAGCTTCAGACTAAACACAGGTTTTCTTAGTCCCATAGAAGCTTCCATTCTCATCTGGCTGAAAATGGATTTAAAAGAAATGTTTAGGACTGAGAAGGATAAGTCTGATCGCCTCATCAAAATTAAACGACACGTGCAGGGTGTAGACAGTCTATGTAGGTTTCTAGACTCCTTCCAAACAAAGAAGAAAACACCTTTTCCTTTCTGCCCATGAAAAGAAACCATCCCTTGGGTCATGGGCTGGGAAGAACAGGCAGAGCAAGCCACCTGAGCGTGGCCCTGTGGACAGGGTCGCACAGAGAGGCATGTCTAGCTCTTATCTCAGCTCTGCCCTTCACTCCCTGCTTTAAACACAATCCTGGCTTTGCTTGGAAGGGTGGCCACTGCAGTCATTTCATTCAAAGAAGGGAACTAACACATCTGGGATTTGTGTGCCCAGATCATGGAGACCCTTAGGACTTGGGCTATACAGTGCTCTTAGATTTTAGCAGTAGCCATTTCAGAATTACAGTTTTCTGCTCTATTATTTATTTATGTGGGCAATTTATGTGGTTCACAAAAATCTAGGAGGTGTGTTTGCCACCTCCTAGTAAGACTTCATTACTCAGTTGCATAAAAAGTTTTGTATTATAGGTACACCTCCATTTTGTATTATGAATGTTGCAATTCTTTTTTAACTTCCATTTTGAAATATTTTTAGACTTATGTAAATGTTGCCAGGGTAGCACAGCAAACTCTCAAATTCACCAAGGCTTCTTTCTATAATAGTAGCATCTTTTATAAACTTAATGTCATTTTGAAAGCCAGGAAAGCACATTGACTCTGCTTTCAACTGGAGTGCAGATCACCTCCGTTTGTTCGCTGTGCCTTCACCCACTCTGTTCTGCTCCAGCATCCAGGCCACACTACATTTAGTTGTCAGGTGTCTTCCTCCACCTTACTCCACCCATGTCTAGGTTTCAGTCTTTCCTTTATGATCTTGACCTTTGAAATCACACCGATCGGTTCTTTGGTAGAGCGTTCTTAAGTCTGTGTTTCCTCATGATTAGATTAAGGTTATGAAAGTGTATGCAAACGTTAGTTGTGTGCAGAAAGGATGACCATCCAGAAGTGACATCGCACTTCTTTGTCATATGGTGTCAAAAGATATGTGACAGTAATTTGTGTGTGTGTGTGTGTGTGTGTGAGAGAGAGAGAGAGAGAGAGAGAGAGAGACAGAGACAGAGACAGAGACAGAGACAGAGACAGAGAGACAGAGAGAGCTGGGGGTGAGGGAAAGGGAGAGGGGTGGGTTCCTGTGTGTGAGGGCACGCATGTGTGTGCTGTAGAGTATCTGTAGAAAGTCAGAAGACAGCCTCTGATGATGAGGCTGCTGTTTCCTGTAGCAAGCATTATACCAGCTGGCCCTTGAACTCCTGGGGATTCTCCTGGCTCCACCTTCCTTAACACAGGAACATTGGGGTTACAAATGCCATGCCCACTCTACAGCCTGAGCATTCGGACTCAGGTCTCAGTGTTACCTACTGAGCCATCTCGTCAGCTATGGTTTCGTGATAAAAGAATACTCAGTTTTAAGGAAAATTGCCACCTACAAATCTGAATTGTGAGGTGAGCATTGATCTCATCTGCATTGACAAAATTGTTACTTCCCAATGGGATTTAATTTAGATTAAATAAATCAATTAAATAACAACCTTACTTGTAGTACATTTCAAGTGTGGCTCTTTAACAAACGTTGACTTCTATACAGCATTTTGAGACAGTCTCTAACAATGTCGTCTTCCAAGATAAAGTGTCTACCTTCTTAAGCAGTATTGGGTCACCTCTGATGTGATTAGAAGACTAAGTCGGACACCTGGCAGGATGCTGATAGAGGAAAGAACTAACCTTGTCTTTGCTCATTGACCTTCTTTGTTTTTTTTTTTTAAATGAAATCTTTTTACTAGAGTCAATAGCTTGGAAAATTAAACATGTCTTTGGGGAAGAGCTAGTCTAAGAGGTACTGAGCCATACCAAACTTAGGGTCAGTGTAGACAGAGTGGATGTCATTCAAACCCTGTACCCCTGATCCTAGTTCCAGGGAGACAGTTTGGGAACAGGTGTCAGGCACTTTGAGGGCATAAGCCTTGGAGAAGAACCTCCAGTTCTACTGCAAAGAACCTGCCCAGAAAAGGATAGTCCCAGATGCAGGCAGAAGGTTATAATCAAGTCACCCACTACAGCCGTGCCATTGAGCACTGTGGAAATCATTAAGTACCTGTTAGTAAGGGAAGAGTGGAATTTGATGCAGCAGTTAAAAGTCATGCTTTCAAAACCGATAAAAGATCACAGCACAGTAATTTATTATGTGGAAAAATAAAAATATTATCTATACTGTTTGAATGTATTTTTTCACACATACACACACACACACACACACACACACACACACACACACACACATTCCACTGGTTGGAACACCAACCATGAGGAAGCGTCAGTAACAGTGAGAATTAGGCCTGGTGGTTATTTTTTCCCTATGTTCCTTGCCTAGCTCTTCTGGGGAACAAGGCACAGGTATTATAGAGACTGAAACTTCCAGCCACCCCTCAGTGGCTCTTCAGGAAGCTTGTTGAACGCACTGTCCAATTCCTTTCACTAGCAGCCATTGAAACTTTAAAAATAACCAAATGGCATTTAAAAATTGATTTTTGAGTGCTTCTGTACACTTGTGGGCATCCAGTTTCACACTGCGATGAACTGCATAGTTAAATAAGTCAGGCAATTAAATGGCTATAATACTTATCCCAGGGACATTTTTATGGACAGAGATTTATAAGTGAAATCCACCTCTTTTTCTTTGTATAAAAACCTCCATGGAATATTTCCATCTGCATGGGGTCATCTTTCTACATTTCAAAATTATTAAAAATATGTTTTAGCTCAACAAAGTATGCTACCTTAGTGTCCCGTCTCCACCAAAATAAAAAGTCTTCAATAAATTTTCTTTAAAAAAATATTTATCTGTATTTGAAGAAAAATTGATAGCTAAATTGTCTATGGTTGATTTTAAGAGTAAGAGCATCTGTGGGAGCTAAGAATTCGGTGAAAGAGGAGAGAAGGCTAGCCTGTCAGGAAATATAAAATCTTACTTAAATAAAAGTTAGAAAATACATTTTTTTATTATTTTTTTCATGGTTAGTCTTTGAAATTAACAACAGCAACAAAATCCCCCACAAGCTCATCAAATCACAAAAGCCAAATATCTAGGTTTCATTTTTAATCAAACAGGCTAAATATTCATGTTTATGTGGCTAAATGAAGCTTTTGTATGCCAGGCTCCAGCCCCTTTCCATGAATAGTGGCTTTGTGGCTGGGTGAGGTCACTGCAGGGGACAGTGAGGTAAGATCACAGCTGAGACCACAGGCCCCTCTGCTGCACCCTGCACCAGCTTTCTCGAAGCCAGAGAGCTGCTGTTCACTACCAAAGGCCCTCAGTTTGTTTGTGCGAACAGGGATGGCACCATTGCCGTGAATAATTCAAGTGTTGCGTGAGGGCCAGAATGGCAAGGAAGAGCATGTGGTTGTCCGGGAATGCAGCATTCTATGGTTTCTGCTCCTTTAAACGTCCCTGGTGGCCACCTGTTCTGTGATGAAAGACTCCCCTCTCACTTCCTCCAGCTCTGTGACAGGATCTGTGAGGGATGGCGGCCCATGTTGTGGGACCGTACCTTGATGCGCTTGCCTCCCATGCAGTGACAGGCTGTCACCCGCAGATTCATTAAGGATGAATGATGGCTCATATTTTACCTACACTTCCTACTAACCAGACAGAGGAATGAGTCAGTTGCCAAGAGCCTGTTGGCAAGCAGCCCCTGGCTAGCAGCGTTAGCGCTGCAAGAACATGAAAAAAAAATTTACTCTCCTTTCCCCTTCGACAAGATCTCTAAGATTGGGGCCCCCTACTTTACAGAGCTGTGGGATCCCTTGCTCTCCACTCAATACCAAATGGCATCCAACTTAGATAGAAAGACAATGTCAAGACACCATGCCCAGCCTTTTCTTGTGCCTGCCCCCTGCAGGTGCCGCAGCAACAGGGACATCAACTTTTAATAATCTCCTAGAAAACTGTCTTCCTCATGGACCCAGCATCCCAGAACTGCACCTTCTCCCCACCTTACCTGTAAGGATGGGAAGGTAGATTTCTTAGACTGCACCCTGTTAGTTACACTTTGACCATTCCTACTGGGGATAAACAAAACATTGAGGCTGGCTCGGTTAGGCAGCAACAGGTGGCTTATATGATGATCTTATATGACAAACATATGCCTCAGCAGACTGGGGGATCAGGATATTAACTCTAAATGGTTTATGATCCGTGTGCCACAAACATGGAGAGAAGGTGCACTAGATGTTCCCGTCAGGTCATCGGAGGTGTAACGGACCTGTGTCTCAGTTCACCTTAACAGACTGTGGAGGAGGATTGCTTGGCGTCACACAAACATCTCCTCAAGACCCCACCAGCAGCAGAGTTGCTACTCTGGAGCGTGGATTGGTGTGAGAGAGACCGGAGGCTTTGGTGGAGAGACACACTCGGTTCTAACAGCCAGGATTCTCTGGAACACCAGACAGGAGAAATGATTGTTATTTTTTGGGCAGTAGGAATAACCGGATGATTTGGAGCAGGAAGAGACAAGATGACATTAGTGTTTCTGGACTGTGAATCTGAAAGTGTTGTATAGGAGCACACATCAGCTCAGAGTCATGAAGAAAAAGCTTCACTAAGCTGGAAATACCACAGTCTGTGCTTTGGGGACATGAACTAGATTATGACCCCTGTGCGTTTCTGCTGAGCACACACTCTGATGGCTTCCCACTATAAACAGAGTGAACGCTGTCAGCCAAAGGCCTAACCATGACTCAGATGGCCTCTAAAATACATTGGACACTAGAGTGTACTTCTGCTGTTCATTGTTATTAATCCTTTTATCAGACGTTTGTATGGCTCTACTGTGCATCAGGCATCAAGATAGAGCCTGAGTGTAAGGAGAAAAAGAAAGATGCCATAACCTCTGCTGTACAGGAATGCATCTCTATTTGCTGTAGATTAGAACCTGGGGATGTGCACAAGCACAGGATGGCTGGCACAGATAGTTCTAAGGAACACAAACCCTCCTACTCAGAAGCTGGGCGGCCCACTTCCTGGTCTTGGTGTAGTGGGTGATTGTGTGGCTCTGCATGTAAGATGAGCTCTGTGTAAGGAGCAAGCCAGGCCAGAGGAAGGACCTGCCATCAGCCTTTGTCATCCAGTGGTTCCTCAGCTTCATTGCTGTGATGAAAACATTTGATAAGTTCAACTTAAAGAAAACATGTATCTTGGCAGATGATTTTTTATAGGCTTCTGGTCACAATGCCCAAACATCAAGGTTGGAAATGTATCATGTGCTATATAGAAAAGAAGCTCAATTTGTGGGACAAAAGAAGGGGAGAGGAGAAGAGAGGGGAAAAAGAGAAAACTAGGAAAAGAGGGGGAAAATAAGAATAGAGGGAGGGAGGAGAGAGAGAGAGAGAGAGAGAGAGAGAGAGAGAGAGACCTGTGAAGTTAACTCTCTCCCAGTGTGGTCTCCCCTCAACAGTGCCATCAGCTGAGGAACAAGCCTTTGGAGGCATCTTCTATTCAAACCATAACACTTAGTAAAAGTGAGCTGGATGGAATGGCTCCTGGGCGTCTATGAAATACAGACCCAGTTACTTGGTACGTACCCAGGAATCTTTCCTCTAAGTTTTAATCCAGGACCCAAATCTTCCATGACCACTCTGGCAGGTTCCAAGCACCTTGTTCTCCAGCACCACCTAGGTCATCCGTCTCAGTCACAACCAAACACTTTAAGCCCAGCCAAAGTTACAAAGGGCGTTCAAAGACATCTGTTGGGAGTTGACAATTTTCAGACAAGAGAGACAGAGACCAAGATCAATCTGCTGTCCTTGGTGCGTAAGTCACCAGGTAGAGCAGCTTGATATTCCTGGATAATTGATTCAGGCACTCACCTTTCTGCGAATGTATAACAAACCATGAATAAATGAGTTCTGACATTCTGCAACTGTTGGCTGGTACCAAGTCAAACACGGGCACCACCCTTCATGTTGTATTATTGCAGCTATCAGTCAGCCCGGCTGATCTTTGCAGCATACTGTGGTAGATGATCATCTGAGACCATCGGTCCTGAATGCCGTGTCATGCTAGCACATGACCTCTTAGGTAGTGCTTTGTAGTATGGGGCCAGCAGTGGGGCCTGTGGAGCAGAGGCGGAGACGGTAATGGCGTATTTCTTGGTATTTCCTAAGAGTAGTGAAGTGGCCACAGCAGCCGTCACTGACCCTGTTTCCCTTGCTGCCATGCTCTCTATTCAGAGCATAGAAAGACCAAATGACAAGAGGCAAGAGAGAAATCTGTGTCCACCTGTAGCTGAGTCTATGACTGTGCAGATGAGACACACACAGAAGCCATATGGGTAGCCATACCCGGGTACTTTGGCTGCTGTTTGAACAAACTACTAAGAAGTGTCAATAGTCATGCAGGTTCGGCTCGTCGCTGTCCTTGACACTAACTTTGATTCTGTCCAGTTTAAACCATCAGTTTGTTGGAGTGAAGCTGAAAAGTGGGAGACTAGTCTGGGACTAGAAGAAAGCCCACCGGGGAGAGCTGGGAAGGTTAGCTGTGAGTAAGCTCACTTGTCGACCCAGGAAGATAGCTCAAACCCCAGCCTCGTGCTGTCTGCGCTAGGGTCTTCTGTGACGCCAGTCAGCAGGTCACCCAGTCATGGCCCTGGGAAATCCCTCAGCGGTTCAGAGCAGTAGAGACTGATTAAACATGTTTATATATAATTTGAAAATGGCGCTTTCAGGAAGCGTGTGGTTCTTTAAAGTCATTTTAAAATGTGAGATTTAACTTCAGTTTATTTATATTACAGCCAAAAGAAAAAAAAAAGAGCCCCCCCCCACACACACACACCCAGCAGAGAGGCCAATGATGTATGGAGTCTTCTAAGAGAATTGTCAGAGCTAGCTTATATATTTCAGTCTATCAATATGGCCTTTCACAGTTCCTAATTAGTTTCGTTAGTTGACTTGCAGAAAAGTGTATTTAAAGTGAGCTGTCAGGCATTCCACTGAGGGACCCACACTAATGAAAAGCACACACTGTCGGGAGGCCAGTAGAAGAGCCCCCAAGCACCCCTAATTTGTACTGGGGTGATTATCATCCCTGTTAGAAAACACTTCAGTGGGAAGCCTCGGGTGATTACTTCAGCAATGAGCAGCTAGGTTTGCATGTTAACGTACGTGCCACAGAGATTGTACTGGGAACTCAGCTGACTTCGGGCTCTCCCCCCTCATGGCTCCCAAAGAGAAAACAGCTCCAAAGGAAAGAAAATCATCAATAAGGTATACATTTGCTCAATTTTGGCATTCTCCTTTGTCTAAGCTTGATTGTTACCACTCATGAGGGACATGTATTCCAAGCACGCCATCTTCCAGATTCAATAACTGGAGCAGGTGTGCGCCCGCTTTGAGAGCTTTACAGGAGATCGGAGCAGTCTACCAGAAATGGTGGATGCACAATTAGATCCCAACAATGCACACATTCATGCCGATCAAACCATGTTCCTTAAATGAGGGGCTGCGTTTGTTTTAGCTCTTGCTCAGTTTCCAAGCATTTCTAGCTGAGTAGGTTTCTCTAGCGAACGGTTTCCATTCACGTGTGCCCTGGCAAGGATGGACGGTTCCTTCCCTTTGTGTGGCGAATGCAAAGCAACAGTGTCTTGTGTCACCACTCCACACTGACAGCCACAGCCGTTACCACCGCACATCTTCTCTCAGCGTCTGACATGCTCAGGTGTGTCGGTTGGTCTGTGATGTGCTGTGGCTGTTTATTATGTGTAAGAAAGAGAAAACTTGCCAATCCACTTCACTAATTCGAGCTTGACTCATGACATCAGCAGTAAACTAGAACTTAGCTTCTAACCACATACAAATAGGTCTCTGGCTGCTGGTTTTGCTGTGATGTCAATCCCGATGACCTGCTCCTGTTCATTAGCTGATGCATTCCCTGGGGGAAGATGCTAGGAGAAAGAATTCGGTTTTTGTTTTCCTAATGCATCAAATATGTTTTGGACAATAGAAATACTTTTCTATCAACAGTTTTCTGGCTTCTTGATTTCCCAACTCGGTTAATTAGACCTCTGCATCTGTACTTCCAGGTCTTCATTAGAACACAACATTACCTACAGGAGAGATGATTTCTAAATCAGATTGGGTTTCCGCACACACCTTGCTCCCCTCCCAAGGAGGTTTCATTCCGTGTCTACATGCAGCAGCAAAACCAGACCAACCAAATTATCCTGTAGTCTGAAGGCATCTCGGCAGGTCAGGACAGTAGCCTGACTGGTGGGGAAAGGTGTTTACAAGGACCCAGTGATGATACCACCCCGAGAAGCTGAGGGCATGACTCAGACCTGCCAGGGCTTTGCTTCAGGCCACGCTGCCTCTGCATGTTCCCGTTCATCTGATGGGCATGCTCACCCAAGCGCACACAGGAGAGAGATTAACATGTGTACCTGTGTCTCCATGAATCAGCATTTACCTTCTCAGGAGGCTATTTTGTGATGCACAAAAGTCCATTTATTAAAAAGTGCTTCACTCCGAAATGTAGCATAAACTCAAAAAAATCCATGTCTACTCAGGCCAGCCCATATCTAGAGACCAGAAATTTTAATTAAGGAGAGAAGAAGAGACAAGGGGAAGGCAGCAGTGAGACCCACGTGTGACAGGCTTTCACAGTAAAGCTTCCGTGAGCCACACAGCTATTTTCTTGGCACAGAAGCACATACAAATGAAATTGTTGCTGAACATATAAGAGAGAAATTTAATTAGGTGTAATCATAGCACTTTTGATTTTCGAGGCACTTTGCAAATGCAAACTAATTAATCTTCCATTATATATTCAAGTGGGAAGGAGATACATCTTTCTGCTGTATCAAGAGGAGCCCACATAGAGAGTGCTGGCCTCCCAAGAATGCTCTCTGTCATTTTGCCTATGTCCACATCTGCTGTTGGCCACACGTTTAAGCCAAACTGAATGAAGGAAACGGGACTCTACAGCATAGCTTAGGACAGTACAAAACTGGCAGGCTTAGCAGTAAGACCAAGGAAAGGGGCTTTAATATGAAAAAAAAACAAGCCATCCTTAATCAGCACAGCACAAAGATCACAAACTAGAAATAAAGAGCAAATAGAGATTGGAAGAAGCAAGTTTTTATATAGACTCGCTGATTTAAATGTGGGATATATTCCTTGGAACACAGAAGAGCTTCATGTTAGCCAGTATCGAGCCTTTGGACAAGACCCTCATGGTTCTGAATCCCAGGTTTCTCACCTATGGATTGTGGGTACTGGTATAGCAGGTGCTTGGGGGCTTCTTTGCTCTGCAATTCCGGTCTCTATTCAAGGCAAGTAATGTGTCAACAGGCCTAGGGTCTGCCCCGGGAAGGGTCTCTGAATACTGTTTCCTGAGTGAGTTAACATTTCAGCTGCTGAGGAGGACTATGGCATAAATCTGTACGCAGTACATTCATCCAATTAGTTTGAAACTCTAACCTTAATTAAAGATTCCTTTTTCCCGGCGCTGTACCAACATCACAAATGCAAACAGAGCAGGGGCTTTTTGGTTGGAGCGATTCACACAGCTAGCTTTTTTTTTTTTTTTTTTTTATGACTGGAGTCAGTCCAAATTTTTCCCTGTGTACCGCCACATTAAATGCTGTGAGGTGTGTGTGTCTGTGTGTGTATCTGTGTGTGCCTCTGTGTGTGTGTGTGTTTATCATTTGTTTCATGGAAATATTTGTGGGAGCGGGGACAAGGGATAACTCAGGATAATAAGTCAATTATATAAGCCAAGACTACAAAGCACGTCTATGGTTCCTTCTATATACGGATCATGTAAAAATAGTGTGGTTCTGGTTTTTTTTGTTTTTTGTTTTTTTGTTTTTAGAAGTAGGATAATATTTTTAGGAATGAGTTTGTAGTATGAAGATAAAATAATATAAAACAATGGGATCCAAACTAAAGCATACCCAACTGAGAATATAAGGGAAAGGTTTGTAAGGAAGATTAACTTACCAAGTCATTTAGAGTTAAGCTGCATAGATGTCCCTGGCTATGCAGGCAGCATTTGCAATGGCACAAACACACTGAGAAACAAAAAAGAAACAAAGAAAGGCAAGGTCAGTAGTTTCCTTGAAATAAGTTATTATTTTGGTTGTCAGTGTGGGTCAATTAATATAACCTCTTACTTCAAAGCAAATATCAAGAAAAAAACCAATGAATTTCTTTATTAAAACAAATATTATATTAAATGTAGACATTTCAAGAGTCTGATTCTTTATTTGCAGGTTGTACACGTTGCTTGCAATACTTTTAAAAGAATTTTCAATTTGTTGTATTTGGAGTGGTAGGTTTCAGGCCAGCGTTTATTATGTAACGTTACTAGTTTTGTTGTTGTTGGGGCTAATAGTGACAAGGACATGAGATTGACTAACAGAACTGAAGACAAATATCCTATTATGATGCAACTAGTTCTGTGAACTCTAAAGCAAGATAATGCTGTGGTTTGCTTTTAGTGGCTGTGTTACTTGTTTGTATTTCCGTGTCTTCCGGAATCTTGACAGTCCCTCACCCTTGGCTTCAAGCTAGCAGCAGGGATTCAGTCCCTGAGATGTACACATTACACAAACACAGTATTTCCTTGTATGGTTGCTGTATACTAGTTCAACAGGGGTAGTTTCTTTTTGTAGTTTGCTTTTATGGACAGGTTACTCTCGCTTAGGGGGTTGGGGTAGGGAGAAATCTGTCTTTGAGACTGTAAAGCCCTCTGGCTTGTTGCTCCACTGGCATCCAGGATCAGTCAAGTTTCCCAGGAAGTTAAATGTATTCTCCTGGTATCTTCAACTGTCCTTTATGCCCTTTGTGTCTTTTCAGGGAAGCTTTCAATAGGTATCCCAGGTTGGCTTCAAACCATGGATCCTTTCTCCTCAGCCATCCCAACCCTGAGATTATAGGCATGTGCCACCATGGCCAGATTCCTATCACACCCTCATCTTGACAAGGCATCTCTTTGCCATGCACCTCTCTTTCTGTTTGCCTTGTTACTTACAACATGAATCTGGACACAAGAAGGGTCTTTGAATATAGTCAGCAACTCTTAGGAATTCTTGTAAATTACCTTGTTTCTAGTTGGACCTTTGGCTGGCTTATGGAATATATTTTTTCATTGGAGATGTCTCGACTTTTTTCTCTTACTGTTGGGATTTGAAAGTGTGATGTAGTCAGGGTGTAGAGACTACTTAATTATGATTGTGTAGTAATTACATCTGTGAAGCCAGAAAAGGTCTTCTTCCATGACCACCCAATGGGTTGATGTCTTTTTTTTTTTTTTTAATTTACTCAAATTCTCCCTTGAAGTTTAATAACATCCTATCATTGATTATTTTAAAAATCTCTAATTTGATGTAAAATATGTGCAATTGACATTATAATAAAATGCACACTGTTATACTTAAGCCATGTTAGAACGCATAGCGTGAGGGGAGAGGGTGCTGGAGTCTCCTCTATAAAGGCTCACAGAGAAGGCTATACTTGTTTTGATTCACACATCCCACCCCCACACTAACGTTTGTACTTTTAATCTTTGAAAGTAGCCTTTTGGGTTTTGGACAGCAAACTCAACACTTTGCCAAGCTATAAAATTCATAACATTTAAGAGAAAGATCAAACTAAAAGGAGGGAGTTTATTTGCACAAATATTTACTTAGTGGAAATATTCCTGTTGGATGGCCTCCCACTGCTTGATTCTGGTGCATTAGAAGAAAGTCTGAGCTATAATTTATTTGTTTGCTCATTTTTATATTATGCTTTTCCAATTTTTAAAACTTTGTAAAAGTTATTGCTTTGTAGAGATACTGTCTATCTGCCCATGATTGACTGTGGATTTTTGCACACACACAAAAAGGACTAGTTATATGTTTTCAAAGGTAACTGAAGACTTAGTCCTATTTTCCTAGAGTCTAACTGTAAATTCTAGTGGTGGTAATTTCAGTTTCTGCAGAGGTTAAGAACTCATTTCTAGGGATGATGAGGTTTTTAAAAAGACATTTTGCTGTTATCTCATAAATCAACTTCAGCCATGTCTGAGTCTGTCTGTCCAGTGTGCCTTCACACTGTCCCTCAGCCATGAACATTGTCACCAAAATAATGATGAAGAGCTGCTCACCTTACTTTTGTTCACGTGGGTGACATTGATCTGATTTGGAATTATAAAACATTGCAGAAAATTCCAAATCAGGCTTTATCACCTGCTAGTCTTGGGATATGCCATCTCTGAGAACCACATAGGTTATGATGGAAGATGTAGGCAAAGTGAGGAGAGGGAACCATGGATGGACATGTAAAGATTTAGATGTCTTGCTTTATTCTTTGTTTGGTTGTTCCTTTTCCAGTGAAAGCAAATGTCATCAAATCACATTTCCCTGACCCATAACTTTGTGTCTATGTTCTTTATATTTTTCACTTTTATGGACCCTGACATAAGTAGACAAGAAAAGGCAGAGGACAATGAGTTGATGGTGGTGGACAATTTGCCCTGGCACTGAGAAGGGGGTTAGAGGGAGGAAAGTGGAGACTTTGTGGAAGGGACCAGCACCTTATTGTCAAGCCCCCTCTCAACACAGTGTCCAGAATGGCTACTACTGGACTGTGCAGGAATCTGGGCACTATATTCACACTGTAGTGGCCCTCACCACTGAACATTTCCTTGGGTGGGAATCACACTGGGGTAAGTTCAGCAAAGGTTATTTAGACCTCCTAGGGCCATAGCTTTTCCAAGGTATAAATGGAAATCCTAATGTATATTAAATAGGAGGATACATAGTTATGTTTTAGTATATAAATAAATATAAATATTTATGCATTAGTCCTTTCCCACTGCACTATAAGAATTTCAGATGTTGGTTTAGCCAGTGTGCTGTTGACTGCATGTTATGCACCAGCTCCTTAAAGTTATTTGAAAATCAAGAGCTGAATAAACAAATCGTCTGACAAAAAGAAAATATTGATTTTTTTTCCATATCCCAAGATTTATGTTAAATTCCCCCTTGGTTCTTGGTGAAAGGTCCACATAGCCCTACCAAGCTGCATCTGCCTCTATGTCCAGAAAGCACAAGAGATGTTACGTCTAGTCGACGAACATCTGAGCCCTCAGTAAGACTTCACTTCCAGGTGATGGCTGCTCCAGCAACTCAGATGGAATGACCTCTGTGTCTACCTAAGCTTAAAGAAGCCTTTAAGGAGGAAGAGTTCCCCCAGGCTCCATGTGGGCCAGACTCTTCACACTAGTACTCAGTAAAAATGGAAGGATGGAACTCACAGGAAAGAGTTCTATCTCTGGGGCGGTCTTAGAAGGCAGGCTATTTCCTGTTCTCTGAGCATTGGTAGAACATGAAGTTAGTACAGGGCAGCAGTGCACCTGTCAAACTCAGAAATGGACACAGAACATGTTTTCAGTCCTGGTGTCTACTTTTCCATCTCTCACTTGAAGGTTTCTCTTTAATAAGACAAGGTCAGATCCAATTCATGCAGGGAAAAAACTTCTAAGAAAGCCATCAAATGACGTCACCCTTGAGCTGTGCATTCCCATCACCTAGCCCCTTTTCAGGTCTTGCTGCCCCTCTTTATTGTCACCGTGACTATGTATACCAGACTAGCTGCCCCCAGTATACCACAGGTAGGTTTCATAGTACACCTAAGAGAGAAAGACTGGAAAAGCTGAGGTGCGTGAGACAGTTCCTTCCATAAAGTCCTGACATGGTTGTCTTTACTGAGCTTCATCCCGTCCTTTCAGGAATTTTTCTATTGCCCAAATCTTAGCAAAGTTGGGTGTAGTTTTAACTCAGCAGAACTTCTGTTTGGAGATATTACAGAGTGACCATCTCACTAGAATCTTCCTAAAGACGCCACCATGAAGCTCATCTATCATTTGCCTAAATACTCCACAGTGAGCCAGGGGGACCTTTGCAGAGACTCCGGCACATTCTCTTGGGGTTCGCTCCCTGTAAATTGGCACACACCTGTCTGCGGCTCTCAATTTAGTTCCTCTCCAGTTAACAAAAGTAACTTTCAAAAGTATTAAGTCTTGAAACTTGTGGGTTTCTCCAGCTTCCATGCCAAAGTGATCATCAGCTCTGGATCAGACACAGCCCACTTGCCTAACTCTTGTTCTACCAAAAGAACAAAGTTTCCCATGGCCCCTCAATAGTTCAGTCCCTGGTGAGGAGATCTTGCATTAACTTGGCTAGCTTGAAAATAGAAGACAATTAAATTCCAGTAGACATAGTAAAATTGGGAGAAAAGTCTTTGAGAATAATGTTTTAGAAATCCTAAAAATGTTTGAAAATTGATGGATTAATACACTCCTGGGTGCACTATGAACAAAGGTTATAGAGTTTTGGAATTTAACCCATTAGAGGCCTAGTACTGGCAGCTTTTCTATTGCTGTGATAAAACACCATGACCAAGGCAATGTAGAGAAGAATTTATTTGGGCTTCAGAGGGTTCAGAGTCCGTGTGGTAGAGAAGCCACAGTCCTGGTGGTAGTATCAGGGAGGCCAGCGAAAGCAGAAAGCTGAGAGTTCATATCATCTTGATGAATCCCAAATGCATAGTAGAGGCAGCCACTGAAGTGGCATGGGTCTTTAAACTCTCAAAGCCCACGTCCAGTGACACACTTCCTCCAAGAAGCCACATTTCCTAAACCTCCTCAAATTGTGCCACCAACTTGGCACCAAGCTTTCAAATACACAAGTCTTGGCGGGGGGGGGTGGGGAGCATTCTCATTCAAACAACCACAACAACCACAACAACCACAACAACCACAACAACCACAGGCCCGCATGGCAAGATGCAGACTAGTCTCCAAGTTGTATGTATCACAGGAGAGGTGGGTTGGTGAAGATTCTACAGGTGTGTACCAGGAAACAGGGGACATGAAGTGTCCGAGAAAGGGACGATCTGAGAAGATACTCCTTTAAAAAAAAAAAAAAAAAAACTATTAAAAGTTATCTGATCTATCGTGTGTGTGTGTGTGTGTGTGTGTGTGTGTGTGTGTGTGTCCATGTGCATGTACATGTGTTGGCACATTTGGAATGCTTATGTACGGAGGTCAGAGAACAACTTTGGGGAACTGGTTCTTGCTTTGCACCACATTCTATGGTTTTCATTCCGCAAGCACTTTTATTGGCTGAGCCATCTTGCCCACCTGAGATAACACTGTTAATAAATTTTTTTCCTCCCCAAACTCTGTAGAGAAGGTGAAAGATTCCTAGAAGAGGCCTCATCTCTGAACTAAGTTATAACAATTACCCTACTACGTTAGAAACGTTGGAGCAGGAAAGGAAGTTAAGTTCCAGGAACACAAAGCTGTCCTTGTGGTAGAATGAGCTTTTCCTGGTCAGAGGACAAATAGGAGACCTTCTAAGGTCTGTGTGGGTATCGTCAGGACATCTGCCTGGGCTCTCCTCTAGCTTGGGTCCCACAATTGTAATTTTGAAGTATTCACTTCCTGACAAGCATTCAGAGGGTCCTACAAACCCTGAAATTTGCTTTGAAGTCCAATCAAGACCCACCATTTACAATGCTACCTGGGGAGACCCCTCCTCTCATCAGCTGTTAGCCATATGCTGTCTTCTCAGAAGGAAGTGGTTTCCACCTGCTGGCAATATCTGAATATGGCATCCTTCGCTGAGGATGGTCTGCAGTCTCACCCAGCTCTTCTTCCAGAATATTCCAAAGACTCTATCATACAAACCCAGGGAGTGTTGCCCTCTAGCCATGAATGCAGAGTCAGTCGGTCCTCCGTTTCACTTAAGGAAGCATGTCTGCCTTTGGTTTGAAATGATAATGATTTAAGATGTGATATTCACCGTCTTTGTTTTCTTTGCTTTTATTGAAAATCGGTTGGATACATCAGCTGGAAGCTGTACTCTCATTTACGAGATACATGTTTTGTTTATAAGCCTTACACACATATAAAAATCAAAACCAACCAAACAAAGAAACAAAGAAGCCATGTTCAGGAGTCTCAAAGTCCCTATCGGGTGCAAGTAGTGAAATAGTTTTGCTAACTACATTTACAAGGGTGGAACCAGCCCTCAGAGTTAATTCCTTATTAAGAAGCACCAAGGAAGTGTCCTGGGGGACCTGACTGACATGCAATTTTCTGGTCTCCATGGGGACAACTGAAGAATAACCCTGGCCAAAATAAAGAGGCCCATTATGTGGTTGAATGGGACAATTCAGGAAGATGGAGACTGGATTGAACTTAAAGGATGAGTAGGGTGATCAGCTCTCCCCTCAAGCATAAAAGCCATAAATTTCCACTGCACACAAGGGGCCTGTTGGCCATGTTGAAAGGGCAGCAGGCAACAGTGTGCCCAGAGAGAATTGTCACTAGCCGGGGACCGCTGAGGACCTGCAGCAATTTCTCGATCTCCTAAGAGCCCCATTCTTACCCCTGCCCAAAAGCTCCACAAAGAGGCCAAGGCAGTGGAAAAGGGCAGCTGTGGGTGGACAGAAGAGAAGAGTCCAGTTTACACACTGTGGCTTTCGCTCCTAGCCAGTCCATTCTATCTTTAGAACAGAGCTGTGGATGCTGGCTGTTTGGAGGAGTAAGCTCTCCCGGTCGTCTGTGGAAGCCCATCATCCTGGGGCATCTGCATCCACAAACTAGAAAGCTTATCCCCACTACAAAAGCCACTGCTGGGAAAGCAAAATGCCACACCTTAGAGCAAAGGATTTGTAAGGACTCTAAGTTCTGCCCCAAAGCATCTTCCTTGGGCGGGCTTCCCAATTCCAGTGAAGGAGACAGAAGGAACCCTTCCTTTTTAATGAGACAGTTCACTGTGGATCCTTCACAATGGTCCACATTTCATCCCTTAGTCTACTCGCTGTTTGGGTTTTCATGACATGAAAAATAACCAAGTAAAAGAAGAGAGAATCCACTTATGGCAAAGGTGGTCGCATTCGTTCACAGCAATGCTAGAAACTGATCAACCACTGCTGCTCTGTTAAAGTGACATCAAAGCCACACTATGAACAGCACTTCACAAATTTTTCTTTCTGTGATAGGTAAGTTGTGTTTCATGGCAGGGAGAAAAGAAAGGACGGAAGGAAGGAGAGAAGGGAGGTGTGATGAGAAAAGGAGGGAAAGGGAGAGGAAGAAGAAATTATGTAGCAGTTAAGCAGGAGAAGGATTGGAAGAAGGGAGTATGTGGGGTGAATAGCACAAACTCTTTTAATTATAGTGTGAGTACTTTCAGAGGATCGCACCACGTGACTCTGAATTAACTGTGTACATGAAATGTGTGTCCATGTTCCCAACAAATCAAAGCAGGGCAACCAGATAAAAAGTCAATTGATTGTGTAATCTTCCCATAAACTAAGAGCATGCCAAAGTATCACATGGCACAACTGTAAATCATGCAGTTATGTTTGCCGCACTAACTCCAGTGATGCTGGAAAGCACTGTATATACATATATATACATGAATATATATACATGAAATGATATATATATACATATATATACATGAAATGATAGTTATTTAGTATTTTGGCCTGGTACATGTGAGAAGCCAGGCAACCCTTCCCATACCCTGCTGTTTAGTGTGGGCATTTTATGTATATCCCTTCCAGAAACTTCTCTGTGTATTTTTACATGGCAACTGCCTAATTCAACAACAAAAAGTATCTGTGTGAAGGCCCAGACCTGGAACTTCATAATGTTTAAAGCACCAACTGCCAATTTTCTGTGCCTGTAATATCTAATTTATAGCTCCCTCGGGTACGTGGGTGTGTGGATGAAAGGTTGAGGCTAATCTCACAAGAGAAGACTTTTTAAAAATTTTGTCACTTGTTTCTTTGGTCCCTTAAGAAAGGATTCTGTAAGAGTGTTCTTTGAGTGAAAGAGAGTCCCGGCCCTGCTCTACGTGGGTGATGCGTCAGTATTTTCTTTCGTCCTCTCCATAAATTTCACATGAGGGAAAGTCACCCTTTTCTCCTTGGCCTGGTGAAAACTGGACAGCAAGGCACAGCTGGCTGTCCCCTGAAGCTCGCCCACACTTTGAGGCAGCCGTCTGGCTTGGCAGCCAGGTCCAGCTGTGAGGGGACACAGGGTGGTTTCACTTCTAAAAACCACCTCCTCTGAAGGCAGACTGGTGGAGTCTCCTGGATTTGGCAGACTGTCTAAAGAGGGACTCCACTTCAGACGCTGAGTAGGGACCCAGTGGCTTTCACTTTAATCCAACTCCGACTAATAGTCAAAAGGCTGTGATGGAAGATCAGTCACAGCCGAGTGACAGACAGGGGCAGGCTGAGGGGCAATGGCTGGGGTAACATTGGGGGCAGGCAGCAGGGAACCTAGGATGGCTACAGAATGGGAAGCCCAGGTCAGCAGCAGCAGAGGTGGGAAGCCGGCTCAGGGATTCTGGTCTAAGGCCGTGGCCAATATACCCACCTATGGCAGAGCTGACCTCACACAGGAAACTCCCCATCATCCTACCAAACACCAGAGAAGAAAGGGGTGTGAGTGAGTGGTTAGGGGGTCTGGGAAGAGCTTGGTTTGAAGCTAAATGGTTCTCCCTCTGCTGAACCCCAGTGCCAGCCAGGGATCATTAGAAGTTTTCCTAACCACCCTCATCCTGGGTTCATAGCATTCTTGACAGCAGAAACTATTCCTTGTAAATGACTTATTCCAGCAGAGATGGGAGAATGTTTCTGAAACTATAGTCATGTGGCCATGTAGTCAATAGTCCAAGCTTTATGGACATGGCTCTCTGTAGCACGACTGAGGTCTCTCAGCTGCATGGCTACATTGCAATAAAGTTTTATTTATAAAGGCAGACAACTGGCCAGATTGGACACGAAAGGCATAGTTTGATAAGCTCTACCTTAACTCTCTTTTCTTGACTTCCCTCTTAGGGTTTGGCTTAATGGCTAGCCCATCTTGCCCCCACAGTGTCGGGCTAGCCCTCAGTAAACACCACTTGGGGGAGTGATGTGAGGGACTTCAGAAGGCACTGAATTCAGGACTGAGTTTTCCTAAGGAGACTTGGCCAGCGAGAGTCCCAGTCCTCCAACCTTTTCCCAGCACCTTCCCCAGCAGGTTCCATACGCCATACGCTGGGGCTTTACAGCATGCATGAAGATTTAAGCTGGAAACTTGCCCAAGTCATTTCTCACACTTAGGGGTTATTCATTAACTGATAGACTTACAGAGGGAACTTTCATATTCTTGACAACGGAGAAATTCTTTCATCTTCTGCCCCTTTTATAAACGGAAAGGTCACCATCATGAGTTGTTTCTTGTGTTGATTTAGTTCCTAATTCACAGTTGCTGTCAAGATTGGAGAGCTTTCTGGTTTCTATCAATAAGTCATTTTCACATTTCTGAGTTGTGGGGAGACCCCATGGTCACTGTAGGTAGTAGCCTACACTGAGCAGAAACAATAAATAACCGAGCTCAGCCCCGCTCTTCCACATTCATTTGTCAGGGCTATGTCACTCACTCACTCAAACCTTCATTTCCTGGGCTATAAACGGAATTATCAAAGGCCACGCATCATTCACAAAGCTGTCTCTAGGTCCTTTTTAAAGACAAGCTTCTCCACGGCCTCTCCTCAAAGGCCCCGCTTGCTCTTCCGAGAGCTCTCCACTCACAGTATGGACATTTGTGATTCAGGGGCTTACCCTTACCATATGGTATTGCATAATTATTTTCCCTTTAGGTGTAATTATGGAATTGCCAGCCCCTTGGCTCTGTTTTGCATTATTTCACACGTATTTTCTCGTTTTGATTTAAGTCTCTGTGCGCTATGCCATAAATCAGCAGAGCGGGGGTGGGGTAACAAGGAGACATCAAAACACAGCCCCCACTGCTATAGAAAGTTTCACAAGTGACACTCCATAACTCAAACGCTGCAAACCACTGGGTAGTCAGAGCAGGGCAGTGTGACAGTATGAGCTGTTTTCGTTCATAGAGATGAAATTATGGGTGTGACTCGCTGGCAGGCCTCAGACGGACTTCAGCGAGTTGTTTGCTCAGCTGTCCTCAGCAACAACTTAATGCTTTGTGGATAAAATTGTTCTCCCAGCATCTCAAGTGGTATATTCCAGGGATCCCAATTTGTTCTCACTATTAAAAAGCAGGAACAAGCTTGCAACCCCTCTAAGGGCACTTGGAGATTCTGGTCATGTTTTGTTTTCAATGTATCAAGCTTTCTACACCACAGTTCATGAAAATCTCCTTGTTTTCTACCTCTGCCTGGAGAAAAATCTGCACAGCGCTGAAACCTAACACACTCTGTGTGACTTGAAGAAGCTGTGTGTTCCCTCGTGCCAAAGAGCCTTGCCGCGTTCCTTTACCTGCATTGCTCTCTTTACCAGCAACCCTTTCCCAGGTTTGTTAGAACCTCAAATCTCTTAGGCTCAGCTCAGACATCTCCTCCTGGAAGTCTTCCTTCAACCTCTAGCCCTTCTCAACAACAACAAAAAGGGCTTTTGTTTTCCTGTAGTCTACTCTTTTTCCTTAGTGACCATGCAATGTTTAAGACATGCAAAACTGGACAAGAAATGACATAGTAATCCTCCTCTGCTGTGTTCTGCAATGCAGAAGCCCCTGAGAATGGAAGTTAGCTATTTACCATTCTCACGGCCATCTGCACCTTCTCTGGTATGCGTGTACATTCCTTAATTATATGTAACCTTTTATAAGTAGCTATAAACTATGCATATTTTTCTAAAGGTTTTGATGATCTTGTCAGTTCACATTAACTGGATTCATTGTGTTGACTGGTGTACTTCATTCATTGTTACTATTGGGTGGAATTCCATCATCAATGTTTATCAGTCATTCCTTCTGCATGTATGTAAAATATTTTCATAGATGCTATATGGTTTTTTTCATTTTCATTCTTTTAACTTTAAAAAATTTAAATTTTAACATTTACCTTTTTTAAAAAAAAATGCTATCATACAAAGGGTGGCTTTCCTCATATCAGTTGGATAACATAGAATGGGATTTCTTAGATTTGCTCACATACAATTCTCAATGGATCACCACGATGTTAGTTATGCTGTAGAGTGAAATAGTTGTGTGCGTAATTCTTTCTCCTTCTGTCTGCTGCCATCCCGGGATCCCAGTAGGTGTCCTTGCATTATCTTTTGTTTAACATTAAATCCTTGCAAGTACTTTTGCCAAACAGGGAAACTGAGTACAGCCAACCAACCGCTGAAACAGAACTGGACATCAGATACTGTGCATCTCTTAGCTAGGTTGTTAAGAAGTCCAGTAAAAAAAATTATTGCCACTTACTAGGCCAGAGTGATTATTGTTTTAAAATATGTTTCCATCTAAGCGTTGTTAGAAAACTGAATCTTTTTCATCTGGAACTTGAAACTTCTTTGTGATGATTTAAACATCTTAGTCTCTCAGCTTCTCACCCACAAAAGCTGTTAGGAGAAAGCCCATCACAAAGTTTGATTCTTCCAAGTTGAGATACAAAAGCATAACATTCGCTCTTTCAAAGGGCACCGTCCTCTTAAAAATAGTCACAGAGCTGTGCAACTCTCAACTTTATCTAACTCCACAATATATTCGTGTCCCCCAAAGAACTCTCTTATTCGTCAGTAGCCACCCATTTTGCCCAGCTAGCTCTTCAGCTCCTGGCATCTGCTGCTTAGCCTTTTGCATTTGTGCCTGTTTGGACAATGTTACAGAAGTGGAACTGTATCAGAGGGATGAAGGAGCTGCCACACTCACTTGCGTAGTGTCCTCCAGCCTTGCCCACCGTGGAGCTCCTGTTAATACTTCTTCCCCGTTTGCTGTCACATGGTATCCCATCATGGCTGGTCTACATTTGACTCATGTATTTTTCAGCTCATCAGTTGGTCATCTGGCTCATTTCCATTTTTCAGTCTGTTTTGAATAATGCTGTAATGTGCAAGTTATTGTGAACAAGGATTTCCAGGCTTGCAGGGCTATCCCTGAGTGCAGAATGGTAGGCCATGTGGCAACTGTGTTAATTTTCTGAGTCTGAGGCTTTATTGAAATGTTGCCTAAGTGACTACACTATATCTTACCATGTACATTACTGTGAGAGACACAGCAGTCAAAAGCATTCTTAGCTGTTACTATCATGATCCCTAATTCAGTGTTCTGGATTTCAAAGTCATTTCAGAGCCTTGATCTTATTTCCAACCTGGAGCCATAGCCCTTCCCCTAGCAATTTGAATACTGTGCCTGCATTTTATGAGCGATATAGCCTGGCACTACATTATATCTGTGCACAAACCTCAGATTTATAGATTCATTGTAGGGGAAATCCTTACAACAGTTTCCATCTGAAGTTTGTTTTTTCTACTGAAGTTAAATGACTCTGGTTAAAAATATTACTAGAAAAATAGCACCTGGTAATTTTATACAGAGAACTTTTCTGTAACTACATTGTCTTAAGGAGGCAGGTAATCTCCAACCTGAATAAAAGAAAAATTAGTCCACCAGATACCACAGAAATCAATCGGCACAAGAATAGATTAATCTGCTGGCCAGATGTCTGCCATGAGAAGTTTCTGGACTTGCGAATTGTCACAATTTTGAGTCATCTTTTTTAATTGCAAAATATAAATCTTCATGGTGTTTCTTTTGAACTTTTTGATGCTTGGTGAATCTCAAATTTTGTAATTTCTTTTAAAAAATCATATATTTATTGTAAAAACAATTTTTGGAAGATATCAAAAAAGAGAGAGGAAAAATAAATAGATAGAACCAGGTGACTGCAAACCTAGTTATTCAGAGGGGACTACTGTCAACAAAGTATTTGGTGTTTTGTCTACCCACCAGTGGTGTCTGCACACATAGCTCCTCCGGCTAAATGATACATTGTCACAGAGGCACACAGTGATTAATGGGGCCATCCCCCTGGTGGAGAAGTGTTTGTTGACCTTTTCTTTGTGGATATTTCCAGGCAGCATCTTAAACACGTGACTTGTTTTCACACAAGGGGAAGAGGACACCCGATTTCCCACAGATGGTAGAGGCCACATTTCAGATTCGTGAGATTATACAAGAACTCGTTAAGACTCGCAAGGCATCTCCACGTTCGCAGTTTTCTAGCTATACTTTGTCACTTAAGGTGGAATTGATAAGAACCCACCAGAAACAAAGAAGTAACTTTTTCCTGAGAAGCAAATAACTGCTTGTGCACAGAGAGTGCAAACCACAGCTTAGAGGCTTCTGGCATAGCAATAGAGATTTGGAGTGTGACCATCAAAGGATGTGCTTAGGCATCTGTGATTCCCATTCATACCGAAGACGCAACACTAGTATGCTTCATAAAAAACATCCATGCTTTTCTTCAAGAACTTCATTTATAGGCAACAGTACTATTTCTGTGATATAAGTGATAGGGAATAGCACATGAAATGAACTCAAATAATTTTTATTATCCTTCTTGGAAACTCCTGCAGGAATTAGAAAATGTTCTAGTATATGTTGCCAAGAACAACAAAAAAAAATTACCAGGAAAGGAAGACAAAGATCACCATTATAATTAATTGCTATGATCCAGAATAGTCACTATTTGGTAAATAGTTTTAAAAGACTAAAAAGCAGTTAATAAAATAAACTATTTCACATGATGACTGTGTCTCCTCAACTCTTCCTCATGAATGAGAGATAGCAAATGTATTCTGAGTTTATGTGTAAATCCCTCAGCATGCATATATGTGTGTATATACATGCATGAATATATATATTCATAATATATATTCATAATACATGTATTCATCTCCTTCACTTTGAACTGTGATCATGTTTTCCCATTGTTGAGGAACACCAACCTTGCCAAGGTGGACTTCTTCCTTCTTGATGTATTTACAGCTTTATAAAGCATTTCTAGTGACTCAGAAAATCCCATGCACCAATTTTCCAAATTGGATTTTATGTGATTAAAAATAAATTTTAATCCAACAGAGACTTTGGTGTGCTTCTGAAAATTCCCATGTCAGGAGTTGGCACGCTGCAGCCATGTGTAGGTGTCTGTATGCTCTCTGACACTGAGCAAGCACTTGGACCTCATTTGAGAAGTTCTTTCCTGGAAGAAGAGTAAAGGGTTCTATTCTGGAACATATCCGGCCCTTGCCAGTCAGCCTGGCAAGGGAGTAGGTCATCTACACAAAGGACAGCTTGAAAATTAAAAGAAAATGGCTCATAGGATCTGTTACCTTGGCATATTTTATTAACTGGAGTTATTTACTTTTGCACGGCCCTCCCTTAGATCAAGGAGAAAGGGGGGAAATGAATATAAATGCCAATAGCATAAATAATGCATAGTTCTAGAATATGCTGCCTCCCCGGGCCAAGCCGGCCTACCCTATGGATGGAGGTGATGAACTTGATTTTCATCTTGCAGATGGAATTTTGGGATGCTCGAGCTGCTTTTCTTTAGAAGGGTGGACTGTGTAGACAATAAGTCCCCAGGGCCCCCAAAGCAAATCCCCAGTGCTGGCAATGAGCTGGGGGAAGGAAGAAGGGCTCTTCTGAAAGATTCTTGCCATGCCTGCACAGAGTCTCAGAGCCTCGCTAGAAACCTGACACTTGTCCCCCTCTTCTCTGAGACCCAGCTGAAAGCACCCCCAGGACACCCTACATGCCTGTCAGACTCTGCCTCCCTTGACAGCCACCTCGTGTCCTTTACACTCAGCTGGCATATCTGTGACTTTCAGTGTTTATCCATAGTGTATATTTGTATTACTCCGTCCAGATAGTCAATCTGTTCCGAGTAAGAACCGCCCCTGTCTCCCGCTGCCCATTGCTGTTTCCCATACAGAACTAACCCCATCTGATTCAGCCTCTTAGGCAAGGAGCCTATAAAAGGTCTCATCTCAACACTCGTATATACACACAGGGAAAGGAGAAGCTGGAAGTTAACGGACTACTCAGACGATAATTTCTATCCAAGCTGGTGTAACCATGTATATCACAAAACAGTCTTCCTTTCCTAAAGGAAGGAGCCTTTACCCTTGGTGACATGGGACAGATACCAAAGTAGAATAAATCCAAGCTATCTTCGTCAAAATCTTGCTGGATGCTAAATGCATATGAAACTGAAGGTGAGAAACAGAACTGTGGTATAACACTGAACTCCAACCGTGGAAATATTCCCACTGGGACTTTCCCAAGCATCCTGCATCAGAAAGGAGGTGTGGTTCAGACTGGTCCTTTGCCAGAGGTCTAGAAGCTGGGGTGGGTCGGGTGTGAGTCGATCCGATGAAGCGTCCGAAGGGGGTCAGTGTCCTTTAAGGATCTTATTTAGAAAAGCAGGTGATTATTCCTACTCTCTGAGGGAACTATCCAGTGGAATCCTGGAAATCCCCACTGGGCCCGCGTGTCGTGGAACTCTCAGTCAGGTTGGTCAGAAAGCTGTAGCGGAGAACTGAGAACTTAGGAAAGGTTGACGTGGGTTTGAATGGTAAACTGGGTTCAGCTGTGAGGAACTTCTAGCAACAAATCCTAGTAGTCAGTCTGAGAAAGGCTTGTGTGGAAGGTCAAGTGAAGGTCGGGAGTCACTGCTGCCACCAGAGCTGTGGAGGCTGGCACTCCATGCAGGGGACTTCACTTCTTTTACAAAAGAAATCTGAAAGGAGTTGAACTCAGGCATGATAATTACAAAGAGATATACGAACTCTTCGCTAAAGTTTCCCGTTGCTCAAGGAGTTTGTTGTTTAGCACGAGGTTGTCATCACTATTTTATTTTTGTTTTGAAAGACTGTGCTGAGGAGGGTTTGAGTTTTGCAACCATTTATGAAGCCGAAGATGAACTTGAAATGCTAAACTTTACACACAGGGCTCACAGAATCCAAACGCCTGAGGGTCACTGAATCCAAAATGTACTAGATTATAAAAATGATAAAATTTAACCCAGCTGTTCTCCTACCTGTAAATAAACTTCTCATTCATGTCAACCTGACACTATTCGCCCATAAACACTTGTGAGAATGTTTAACCCCACACTGCTGAAATGTTTTTACTCACCACCTTTTGAGGATGTGAGGAGATTCTACAGGGGATCATATTGGTCTTGCCATCACAAGATAAAAATTGTCCCAGGGAGTTTATAAAGTCCTGTGAGGACACTCAGCAGCAGAAGAAGCCCCCAAACAACACACTTAACAAGAAAACTTGAACACATGGAGAAACAAGAATGCCAAATTCAGTACTAAGATACGTCATCTTTGAAATCAATTGGTTTGGGTTTGGTTGATCTGAAAATGAGAAACGGTAACGAAGCAATCATCGATCCATCACCATCGAGTGCTCCTTCTCCTTCTTGATCCAGAAGCTTCCAGGCAGTGGAAACTGAAAAGGCAAAAGCCATTGATTAGCATGACAAGGAGACAGTTCTGCTTGGCTTTACCCAGCATGGTAGACATCCTGGAAGCTGTCCGAAGCCAAGTGTTGGTAGTACAGTTGGAAGGAGACACATTAAAGATGTGTTTCCTGGGACCCTTAGAGAAACTGTGGAGGGAGCAGTCAGTGAGCCAGAAACAAAGGCAGCAGGGGGGATAAGGGATAGGGGATGGGGGGTGGGGGTGGGGTGGCCTGGAATAAAAGAGGGAAGGGGTAGAGGAAAAGCGTTTGATGAAGACAATTTAGGACATCCCCAGGGCTTTGGAGATGGCTCCTTCAGTAAAGAACTTCCTGAAAAGGCATGAAGACTTGAGCTTAGACCCTCCCCCCACAGCACTCATGTAAGAAGCAAGTGTAGCTGCCGGTACATAGCACTGGGGAGTGGGGCAGAGAGAAGGTGGTTCCTGGGCCTTGGTGGCTAGCTAGTCTAGCCAAATCAATGAGCTTTGGGTTGAGTCAGTGAGAGACCCTAAGATGAGAATCATGGAAGAAGGCACCAGTCAGCCTCCGCCCTTCACAGGCATGTGCACACGTGTGAACACTTGAACCCACACACACATACACACACACACACACACACACACACACACCTATTACTAATGACCATAGGGAACAACAAAGAGGGTGTGCTTCTCAGCGTCTGTGTAAGCCAGCATAATAAAGCTAAGATCACTGATAGTATAATATATATACTATAGTATATATATACTATATATATACTGTAGTATATTCAGAGAGAGGGAGACACTGTTTTCAGTTGGGTACCCATTGGTGACCCCACCTGGCTCTAAGAGATAGTTCTAACCGGATGTTCACACAGATGGCCTTGCCTGAAGAGTCACAGATCTGAGTCAGGGACTGATAGGGATGGGAGGAAGCTATAAGGGTAATAAGAGTTGAATCATGGAGGATGGGTCAAAGAATAATGAGCGCACACTCCATACATGTTAGAGAACAAAACCAGGAAAGAATGAGAAAATCACAGGGCTTCTCACTAAAGTCAGTGTTGGGACCTTACCATTGCCACATCTTAGGCAACAAAATTCCCTTAACTAACCAGTTAATCCACAAAAATCTTACCATATTCCTACATTAATAGTTTTCTATTACCATTTTTAATCATATCAATTTCTCTAAAATCTTGTATGAAATTAGTACACTGATACATGTGCTCAGAGCCCACTTCCCTTCAAGTCTTTAAATTTTCTTATTGGTAGGTTCCATGAAGGAAATTGTTATAATCTGAATCAAAACAAAAATCAAATGTTACAGTCAATTTATAATCAGGTTACATTGAAATAAGATGTAATCAGAATAAGAATAAAATGAATAAGAATAAAATCTCAGTCCTCTCTCTTTTCGACCTCTTTTCTACTTATGCCCCACTGGGTTAGAAGCAGATGTGTGGCCCAGGGCTACCAAGTGCTTGGGTCAGCCTAGAGCAGAAGACAGACAAGCCATGAGTGAGGTGAGGCGTTAGGGAAGTCCTGGGGCAAACTGACGCGACCTTGCACCTTAGGAAGCTCACTGGCAAGACAGCTGCAAATCTCATCCACTGCCCAGCGACTTCTGGCAGTGCCAAGATAAAGCCATTGTAAACACAGCTTAGCATAAAGTAGCCATCACAAACCCTGCGGAGTTCCCTTACTAAATCATGTACCGAATAACCGATCTGTCTGATCCTGCACAGGCTTCTAATCGACAATGATGGGGGAGACAACCAAGATGAGAACCAAATGCCTAAAGGACATAGCATTGTATATGAGAGTCACCCCCCAAAGGGTGATAAACACTAATGGCTGTCATCACTCGGACAACTTTGTCCTGTTTTGAACATCTTCCCACCCTAGTATTTCATTACAATGGATGGGCCTCTTTGTCACTTTCGAGGCGTGACCAACACAGCTTGTGTGACACTTCACATCTTGGGGCTAAACGTATGTGCCTCCACTTGCCTACCGGGCTTGTGAGAGACAGTCAGACACGGGCATCCCCTGGTCTCCACACTGCCCCTGCTAACCCAGCCCTGATAAATAAGCCAACTAATTGAATTAATAAACAACTCTTTCTTTTTTTTTTCCACCACCAGCTGGCGTGCAGTCAAAATGTGTGATAAATTATCTGCCCCAGCTCTAACCACAGCAGGGGGAAGGTGGAGAAATTAGCCACTTCAACCCTTTCTCCCCACAACCCACCCTCCTCTTTGGTTTGCTTCGTTATAGGATTTTTTCCCCCCTCCTGGTCTTCCCACTCTGGCTGAGGGCCAGGACAGTATTGCTGTGTGGAGAGAAATGTATTTGGCTGCTCTTTAAGCCGGAGTACTGTGGTGGGATGCTGACATTCCATGCCAGGCTGTGGGAAAGCAAGACTTGTCTGATGCCCTGGCAAGAAAGGTTGGGCTGTGAGCCTGTGGTTTAAGCCCACAAGACTCTTGTTAAGAAATGGGGTACGATTCAGTTCACGGTGAAGACACGGCGGTGTCTGTTCCCTCATACCCAGACAGTTCTGGGCCTTTTACAAAAGCTCCCAAGGCATCAGAATCCAAACAGCCTTTCACTTTCCACCCATTGACTCACCTTAGCATCTTCCTTCATTTTCTTATTCAAACCTCTTTCTCTGTATCCCATCACAAATCGCTGTTGCTAAAGGCACTGGCTTTGACAAGCAGGTTTTTTTTCAGGTTGGGTCACTGGAATCAGATGACCTATGAGCAGCTCTGTACAAGTGAAGGTAGCTTTTCAATATTCATTTTTCTGATGGTCTCCAGTGTCGTTACTCGGAGTTAGAAAATAAACAGTCCTCGTCAGGGCAAATCCATGTGGCCTCCGATGCCACTCTGTGTTTCAGGGACCTTGCAGGGACCACTGCTTCAGGAAGCATCTGGATTGTATGCCCAACCCTCCCCCTCCCCAACCAACATCTCTCAGTCTCTGAGCGGATCTTTGTCTGTGGGAGAATACACAAGTTACTCAGAGAACAGGCTGGGCCTCGCATCTGCCGCTGGCAGGGCGAGTGCGGGTTCTTCATCTGTTTCACTCACGGGCATCCCAAGCACAAGCCCTCCTCATTTCTGGAACCAAATACCTGACAGAGCAACTTCAGGGAAGGATGAGTTGTGGACCCTGGATCAGAGGGTATTGGCTCATCATGTCTGGGAAGGCAAAGTAACGGGGGCATGAGACGGGAGGTCACATGGTATCAGGCAGAAAGCACTTCCCAGGCCCACCCCCAGAGACCCACTTCTACAAGCTAAGCCACAATCTCAAATGTTCCACAACCTACCCTAATAGCACCACCATCTGGGACAAAATATTCACACATCTGCATGCTGGGAGTGAGGCTAGCATCACATTCAAACCATGAAGTCTCTAGGAGGAGCCCTTGGCTGTTGCCAAACAAGAGAGGACTGCATTCCTTATTAACGTCTTGCTTTATTCTTGTACTAGAGTGTTTATGATGGACTGTTGTTGTTGTTGTTGTTGTTTTGTTGTTTTAGGGTGTGTGTGGAAGCGGTGCATTTGTTGACACTTTTCAGTCCTGGCTGTGCCATGGTCTGTCTCTGACCCAATAGCTTCTTAATGGGCATGAGGTGTGGCACTTAGCAAGGAATCCAGGTTACTCTGAAGAACAAAGGGAAGCATTGTGCCCACGAATTCGAGGGCATTCACACCTCAGCAGCCTGTCTGCCCTGAAGAATGCATTTGAGGTCTGTGAGGCCCAAGCCAAAAATGGTGACAAAGGTCTGTTTAAAGAGCTATAGGAAAATCCCAGAGCAAACTACATTGTTTCTACCACACACAAACACAGAGGGGGAGAGAGAGAGAGAGAGAGAGAGAGAGAGAGAGAGATCATCCCATCCCTTGGTCACAGGGTAGTCCCAGTGACTTCTGGGAGACAGGAGGCAGGCAGTATCAAATAGAACATTAAGGGTAACGTCAGAAGGCTGAGTGAGAAGACAGCCAGCTCGTAGCTAACTTTGTAGCTGCCCATCTTATCTGCCTTTCCTCAACCCTTTTCATGGAAATGAGCACACTAAATATAAAGTTAAAACTTGGGCCAGGCCATAGGGCACAAACCTGACATTCCAAGCAACCAGAGAGACTATGACAGATTACAATTTTAAGACCTGCCTGGGACACAGAGTGAGTTCAAGGCCAGCTTGGCCAGCTTATTAATCAACTTTCACAGAGAGAGAGAGAGAGAGAGAGAGAGAGAGAGAGAGAGAGAGAGAGAGAGAGAGAAGAAGAA
>NC_034591.1:72254443-72263221 GCF_900095145.1 Mus pahari
GAGAGAGAGAGAGAGAGAGAGAGAGAGAGAGAGAGAGAGTTGGGAACACAGCAGCAGAACACCTACCCATCAAGAGCAAGGGTCTTAGTACCTCAAAAAGAGGAAAAAGAAACATTAAACCTTAAAGTTTATTTTTACATAATCTATATTTTATAGAAGATTTGAGAAAAGATATTAGGAGAATTTATATAGATGCTTTAATTTGTATACACCCATGATCACTCTTGAAATTCTTTATCAGGGAATGGGAGGCATGAAGGGAGCTGGATACCTTACTGCTCTATTTTGAGCCTGAACTAAAAGGCTGTGTGAGGATGTTACTAGAATCTCGAGTCTTGCGTTAGTTATTTGAAAGCCAAGGAATCAACTGGTGCTCTGCCTAACTCAGGGTCTCGGTGGCTGTATTTCAACAGGCACATGTAGGCTGTCTAGAGCTGGCCACCCACCAAAGGCCATGGGCAAACTTGTCACTGAGAAGACAATGTCAGGTTTGAGGTTTGATGGGAGTCACTTCAAACGCCTCGACATTACTTGAATTATTCGGAAAATAGCAGCATATAATCCCATAACCACGTATATTTGATATGTTATGCTCTAAAGATGCGAGTTAGCCTTGGGACTTCTGGTGTCTCTGTTGAACTCAGCAAGCTAAACTTGTTTCTCAATAGAAATCCCTATGATACCACCATATCACCCAGCAGAGGAGTTACAGACTGAATGCCAAGCTCCTTGGATGGGAATGGCAAAGGTGGTCTCATCCAGCTCTCTCTTCCAGTGCACAGAGGAAGTGCTCAGAGGATGTGTGCTCAGAGGAGCACTGTCTCCCCCAGTGCCAGGGCAGTGCTGGAAGAAAGCTTCCATGCCAAGCCAGTCCTTCTCTGTGATCCCCACAGCACCAGAGGAAATGAAGCCAGGGCTTGCCAGTTGGAAAAGGCAAAGGAATCTTTGGGAAGTAGACTGCCATTAGCCTAGTTGAAGTGAGGCCGGATGAACCGCCTTATGGTTTCAAAAGAGAACCATGGAACATTTAATGGAGAGCCTCAGTACATGAAGGTCCAAGTTGTGCATCTGTGCTCCACTGAGCATGTGAATATGGAAGGTAAAGCCACTTTAGTCCCAGACTAGACTTCCAAATCAGCACGTCTTTTGGAGGCCCCAGGTTATGGAAATCTCAGGTGTGCAACCCATGTGACTTTAAATTGCATTTCAAACATTTTTTTTTCGCTGTTGTCCTGACAACAGTCTTTTCTCAGAATAAACAGACTCCACCTATATCTGTCTACAGACACCAGTACTGCATTGAGTTCACCTTCACGATTGATATTTTATATGTCTTTTTTCTTTCTTTCTTTCTTTCTTTCTTTCTTTCTTTCTTTCTTTCTTTCTTTCTTTTTTTTTGGTTTGGTTTTCTGAGACAGGGTTTCTCTGTGTAGTCCTGGCTATCCTAGAACTCACTCTGTAGACCAGGCTGGCCTCAAACTCAGAAATTCATCTGCCTCTGCCTTCCAAGTGCTGGGATTAAAGGCGTGCGCCACCACTGCCAGGCTTTTTGGTTTTTGTTTTTCTTAATGTTTATTTTTAAAATCATGCTTGAATTCAGAACAATATCTGTCTAATTTATGCATCTCCAGGTCAAAGCACTGGAACTCATCTGGCTTTATTTTGAATCAATTAAGTCTTAAAATGGCCATGGTCAGCAAGAGGGTGTTTGTCTCTTACCTAGAGAGCTACAGTCGTTTAAAGTGAAATCAGCCCAGCAAAGGTTGCGCAGTGTGTTCCCATCTCTTCTCCACCTCCTCTCCAGGGCTTGCTGGTTTTAGACTAGGCTTCCTGACTGTCCATTGCTCTAGAAACAAACTTCCTGAGTAGAGGTTTCTTACATAGCATGCTTTTGATAATATTCAGACATGTGATGCTACAATGGATGGCTTTTTGTCTGGTAAAAAGGCCATATGCATTCAGTACAAATCTTCAGGTTTTGAGTTTGGATCTTTTCCTGGACTAGGAATTCACAGTGTTGTATTATCTCTTGATGGTAGGCAGTAGGTGTGAGCTACCACCCAGCCATGAGGTTAAAGAGTCTCGGTTTATAGTGTGCTATGTTGTTATGCTAAGGTATTTGGTGGGTTAAAAGTGTGGACTACATTTTCAACTTATAGCTTCAACTTATGATTGATTTATCTGGATGTCTCCCCATCATCCACAGAAGAGCATCTCTGCTAAACTGACCTGTGCTGTTGAAGAAATCTGAATTCTGTCCAAAATCAAAGAGAAGCAAAGCCAGGCATCATGGTGCCTGCCTACAATCCTAGCATCAGAAGGCAGAGGGAGGAAAAGCATGAATTTGAGGCCAGCCTGGGCTCCTTAAGGAGATCCTGTTTCACAAAACCAAGGGTTGGGAAATATAATTCAGAGGTTGAGGGTTTCCTTACTCTCTGCAGGGCACTGGGTTCTATCCCCATACAATGTGAAAAACAAAGAAACAAACAAAAATAGATTAAAACAAAGAGCAATACATTTGAAGAGCTTCTCTCTTCCCAAGAATCTAGGCTTAAATGAGAAGTGTAATTGCTGTTTTAACCAGCCAACCTGTGTCTGTGATATCAGCATAAATAGGGCGCACACTCTAGTCTGCCAAGATCTTCCTGCCGTGTATACTGGTAGTTACATTCAAACCCTGAGGTACTGGGAGTGACTTATATGCCTCCATTTCCACCACATTTTCTCTGTGTACAGCTCTCTAATACTCCACTCAGGAACACCAATTGCTTCCAAGGGAAGCAATGGTGAGTACCCTGACTTATTGAATAGAACCAACAAAAGCACTTTGATATATTTTTTCATACCAGAATCTGATTTTAATCCTATTAGCATCTTAGAGGAAATGAAGTTATTTTTGTAATTTTTTCTTTGTTTATAAATTGAACTTTAGTAGCCATCCCTCTTACTTCTAGAAAGGATTTTGAGCTACTAAATAATCGAAACCAATCAGGTTCATTTAAAACACAACTCTACTAATAGCCAATGATGCTTACTGTAAAAAGTCATGTATTTGAATGTCAACAGGTTTCCTTTTTAGCAAAGTATATAATGCATGGTTCCCACAAAGAAGACTGAGGAGTGGTGGACTTCCTTGAGTTTATAAGCTTTGGAAAGAAGTCAAGGATAGTTTTGAGTGAGAAAATAAATAAATAAATACCAGACTCTGAAACAGTACCAAGAGAAAAATATTAATAGATTTTTCTTTTTGGGAAAAGATTCCTAAGACCAACACCAGGGTTGAGAGGGTAAAGGCACGTGCCACCAAGCTTGGTGACTACAGTTTGAATCCCTGGAAACCACATGACAGAAGGAAAGAAATGGACTCCCGATAGATGCTCCCTGACCTCCACATGAGTGCTGTGACTCCACATGTAGTGTGGTGTGTGTGTGTGTGTGTGTGTGTGTGTGTGTGTGTGTGTGTGTGTGTGTACAGCCATGCACATAGGTACTACTGGGAAACTGAAAAAAAAATAATGTTTCTACTCAGACGGGCTCAGTGTCATTAGTCAGACCAGAGCAGGTGGGAAGCCCAGTGGCTATGCACATTGAGGAAATACTCTCATCCACCCCGAGCAGCGAGGGCTGCCTGGCTGCAGCAGTATTCTTACATATGTTGACTCTGTAGACCTGAGTGGGTTCCTTTAACACCATGTCATTCTGAAATCAGCTGGGCAGGTGGGCCTGGATCTCAGAAATGGGAGAGCAGCTCTTCATTGCTGGAACGGCCATCACTGTTTCCACCGGCTTAGCGGTTGACATGTTTGGTTAACCATTTTGTTAGCTTCTGGTTAACCATTTGTGGCTTGAAAACCTTACAGAAGTGGGGAAATTCCTAATATAATTATTCCTATAATATGCTATTCCTATAAAATAAAATCCTTGTAAGATGCAATTTCTTCCTTATCTGTCATATCAGAAATAGACTCCCTTTACAAATAAGAAGAAATTCCTTGATAATACCCTCTGATGATTAATTTATCTTGAAATTAGGGTGGAGTAGACAGTTTTCAAAGGGGGGAAGTTGAACTTATTTTTGAGTGAGGAATAATCTTGTATTCACCTGTATTCATGATACTCTGTCTCAGGTCTGCCAATGGATGTTAGACCCTTAAGAAGAAGGTATTTCCAACCTCTGGTAGAAGTTTCTCACCTCCAGCCTTCTTGCCTTCCCTCTGCCCCTCCCTTCCCTGCCTTGGGCACCATGTCCTTTCTTACCCACCATCTTTCCTCCAACCACACAATTGCCCAGCCTAGCAGCCTGCAACCCGGAGAAAATCACCAAGTGTCAAATCCCTTTTCTTAACCTTTAAGCAGATGGCTTACTATTTCTTCACGAGAGTTTTCTGTATCTCCAAACATGAGGATTGATCTGTGCCTCCTGCTTCATGGGCTGGGAACCTAAGGAGTCTTAACTCTTCAGGAAGCTAGTGGCTAGCCCAAACAACTACAGCACCCCCAGTACCCAGTGAGCTTAAGCACAAGGTGGAGTCAGAAGCATGGGATGAAGATGACCACAGGGTTGAGAAAACGCTGTCTTCGGCTTGCTAAGAGGCAACTTCTTGGAGTGGCCTTTTTCAGCTCATAAATCAACCCGAAAGCTTTCTAGTTGGCATTTTTAGAACGGTGCTCAGCTGGGACGATGATTTAAGGAGATGCTTCCCACTGCCTGCCCCATCACCTCCATTGCTGGTGTTTCAGGCAGTAAAGCTGTAGATTTAGATCGCTCGCTTATTGAAGTAGCCCGTGGAGACAACAGAAAGGATAAGAAGGAAATTTAGCAAGAGCCCATGCTATGCTGTTACTAACATGTAGATGCACTCTCAAAAGAAGCAACAAAGACTGAAGCCTGGAGAACACCTAACATATTCAGTTTCTCATAATACTGTTACCAAGGAAAATGTAAAATGTAGAAGAGAACCGTGGGGATCTGAACATGTCTGCTTGGTCACAATTTTAAAGCTTTCTTATGAACAGTTTCTTGCTATCTACACATACAAGCTGCTGGGTTCTTCATAAATTATGAATCTCTGCCTTTCCCACATTTGAAATGTTTTAAATGTACACATCCAGGATGGGAGAAACACATTGTGCATGTGTGCATATGTGTGTGTGTGTTTGAGTGTATGAGTGTGTGTGTGTACATATGTGTATGTGCATGTGTGTATATGTGTGTATGTTTTACCTTCCTCATGCACCCTCTTCTCGATGGTATGATTTTCAAGGACACACATGAAGATTGGCTGTAATGGTACCTCTATACAATGCTTGCCTACCTCAGCTTTCTGCATTCTCTCCCTGCCAAGGTAGACCGGAAGATTCATAAGAACAGAATGAAAACCTTGTGTGTAGAATCATGGGGCTAATGCCAAACATACCCTTCATTTTCATGTGACTGATGAGTTAAGAGTCATAATCTAGACCAAAACAGTGAGCCTGGACTTATTCTTCAACATGAAGATAGAACCATCGAAAGTCAGTGTTAGTGGTTCCTTGGACCCCTAACACCCCTAAAACCAAAGAGTAAGTTACACGGTACCTTAGTGTCAATCATTCTCACTCATCCTCCCCACCCCCCTCTCATATCCATAAAGATCAGTGACACAATCATAGAAAATAGCTTCGGGACACCATCACCTACCCCCAAAAGAAGAGAAACACCTGGAAGTTTCTTACTACAAGCAATTCCAGGGCCCTTGACCCTAAGGGACTCCAGCAGGGGCTTGATGTCATGCAACTGGAACGAAGCCAAAGGATGATACTTCAGAACATCTTATCAGGCACAACTCAGAGGCTAGTCAGAGATGTGGTCACAGGAAATCCTTCTCCGGTTCCCATGGGGTTTGGAGACAGACTTCAGATTTAGAAGTGTGGGTATCACAGTGATTGAGGTGCCTTCTGGGGAGGAAGATAAAGGCACCACCTGCTGAATGCAGCTCTCCTAACAAGAGTGGACGTGATCCACCTGAGGACGGGGAGAGGTAGTGGCAACTAATTGGCTGTTCCAGCAGTGTAGCCCCCTGCCAAGTCCTGCACCCCCAGCCTCAGACAGAAAAGTGGTATTATTGTCACCTACTCAGGCAAAACAGTGCACCTAAAGGGTACAAGTTATGAAAAATTGTTCTCTGGTCATCTTGCTAGAGATTCTGAGAACTTTAGCATAAGGAGGAAGCCCTTTCCTTCTTTATTCATTACACCTCCTTTGCCAGATTATTAGATCACAACTCATGGAAGGCCCTGTGATGCTCATATAAAATGAAGTCTTTGGGGAACCTAACTCTAAATTTCCTGACTTCTGTACTGTTAAAACCCTCAACTCAGTTCACTTGGAGTTTCCATGGTGAATTACAAATGCAGAGTTCTGTGTTTTTCTAACATACGTTATTGCCTGTGATCCTGAATAAGTCCTCATCTGAAATAACATAACAAGGGATTTGGTTTTTCCAATAGAAGTTTCTTCTATAAAACTCTGAAATAGCCCTCTCCTAAAGGCATCTAGGTTTGCAGGTGTTGGGGTTTTAGGACCAAGTAGTGTGTGCAACAACAAAGGGATTATTCTCTCTACATTTGCCACCCAAAAGGTTCTTTCCACTGAGAAAGCAACAAGCCAGATGCTATGATACAGGAAGATTCTCCCCAGGAAGACCAACAGGTAGCCCACTGTGTGCTCAGTACCCGAACTGTGCCCTCACTACCTTTAAAATCCACAGAGAGACGGATATGATCTTCTAGGGACAAATTACTGCCTGAGGTCATCCCTTAATGGTTAGGCTTAGTGGCTTAAAGAGCTAGAGAGCATGCAGTCCAAGCATGACATCCAAGCTATGGCTAGAACAGGAAAGGGCAGCCCAAGAACAGGATTTTTAAAAGGAAAAGTTGTGAGACGTCTTCCTCATCCCTACACACACACACACACACACACACACACACACACACACACACACACACCTTACCACCATCTCTGCATAGCAGTTGAACATGACTAGATGGATCAACTTATCAATTAAAAAGACAATGAATGCTGGAAACAGGCAAACATGCCAGAACACAGAAATAATAGACACCCATCCCAACCCTCCAGGGGTAAAAAAAATGAAATCCACATGATGCCTAAATGAAGATTTCAGTACTCGCAGAAAGCTCCTCTACTGGCGAGGTCTGAGGCAGGCGTTTGAAGAAGACAGTCGGGGAAGGAAGCATAGACTCACACATGGTATGCCCAGTGAAGGAAAAATCAGAGTCTTGCTCTCTTGCACGAAGGCTTCTCTGGTTCAGCACCACAGATTTAACTTGAAACTCACATCAGCAGATTCAATGGCTGCATTGCTTAAGTGTGCTTTACAGAATCCCCACATCCTGTTAGGCATGTGCCTGGGTCAAGCCCCATCTTCCCTAGACTGTTATGGCATGGACAATTTATTGGTTTTGCTATTCAAGGATAAAGTGTTGCCTCATTCTGTTGAATTTCTCTTGGTTGGGGTGGGGCCAGCCTTGGAGTACCGGCAGCCAGCAGTACTATTAGCTTTCTGTCACCAAGTCGGGACCATGTCTTCTGCAGTTTCTTTTGGTTTTAAGCCAGCTGACAGGTGACTGTGTTGCAAGAAAAGGAATGGTCCAATTTCTTGCCGAAGAGACAAATTCCTAGAGACGGATGCTGGAAGCTCCTGTTGACTGTTGTCACGATAGAGCCAGGCATTTTTGTGTTCTCTCGTGGATTATGTTGTGCGTCTGATGGCATCCCAGTGACTGTCAAATGAAGTTTCTGCCAGTGCTCTGTCGGAAGGAACATGATTCCCCTTCAGCTCCTACTTTAGCTTTTTATCTTCGTCAATCTCAGGTTGTTGTCTTGGGTCTCTATTGCTGTGATAAAATCACCCTGACCAATGGCAACCCAGAGAGGAAAGAATTGATTTCATCTTACAGCTTGACATCATCCATCATCCAGGGAAAATCAGGGAAGGAGCTCCAGGCAGGAGCCTGGAAGCAGGAACTGAAGCAGAAAGCATGAAGGAGTGGTGGTTTCCAGCTTCCTCTTGAGTTTGTTCATCCTGCGTTCTTATAGCACACAGGACCACCTTCCCCAGGAGGCCATCCACAGGAGGCCCTCCCATATCAACTGCCAATCAATTAAAAGCCCAACAGCTTGCCCATAGGCCAAGTTTATGGGTGTGTCTTCTCAATTGACTTTCCCTCTTCCCAAAGGACTCTAGCTTGTGTTGAGGTGACATAAAACTAGCCACCACAGCACTGGGTAAAGAAGAACTCTACAGTTGAGCCGAAAACCCAGCCTTTTGCAATATTTTTTTTTTAATTGAGGAAAAATCCTAATAAAATTAACCAGTTTATAGCATGTGTCTCATTAGTTCTTACTACATTTTGTGTCACTGTTACCTTTGCCCTTCCAAAGTGTTCTTGTCACTCAGAAGGAAACCTTGTGCCCCCTCCCCAGTCCCTGGCCACTTCTAGTCTTTTCTCTGGCTTTGTGTGTTTTAGATACTGCATTTGAATGTGATCCTTCTGTGTCTGGATTTTTAAAATACACTCTAATACTTGTGACATTGTATGTTATGGTGTAATTGACACTTCATTGTTGATTTTTAATTGAATTTTGTAAAAATTTTGAAGTGAAACCAAAGTATTTTAATACTGAGGAAGGGAGATTTGATTTTCTTGTTTTCTTTGTAGAATTGTATTTCGTGTGTGTGTGTGTGTGTGTGTGTGTGTGTGTGTGTGTGTGTG